>NW_017670580.1:23922-27583 GCF_001879085.1 Nicotiana attenuata | reverse complement strand
TATACTAGACGGCGAATACGTCAGTTGAGTCGAGAGTTCCGTTCCTGTTCGTAGTCCACGTGGAGAGGTCAGCCGTCCTCGAGGCTTCGACCTGGGAGTCCGAGTCCGATATGCGGAACCGTTATCCTCATCTTTTCCCCGACTCAGGTACTTCCTTCTTCTATCCGTTCGAGGACGAACGGTTGTTTTAGAGGTGGAGAATGTGACGACCCAAAGGATCATCACCTGTTTTTAATTGAATTCTGTGTTCCCGAGGCCTTGAAAACGTCATTTAGAGTTGCCTCGATTTGCGTGCGCAGTCCGGGTGCGTAGCCGGGAATCTTAAATATGAAATTCTGTGAAAAATGCTAAGTTTTGATTTTAAAATGAATAAATTTGACTTTGGTCAACATTTTGGGTAAACGGACCCAGACCCGTGATTTGACGGTCCCGGAGGGTCCGTCGAAAAAGATGGGATTTGGGCGTATGCCCGGAATCGAATTCCGAGGTCCCGAGCCCGAGAAATGAATTTTTAAAAGAAATTGTTTTTCTGAAATTGTTAAGGAAAATTGAAATGATATTTGATTGGAACGTGTTGGTATCGGGCCCGTATTTTGGTTCCGGCGCCCGGTACAGGTCTTACATGTGAATTAAGATATTTCTGTGAAATTTGGTTAAAAACGGACGTCGTTTGACGTGATTCGGACAGGAATTGCTAAATTTGATACTTGATGAAGTTTGAGAAAATTCTTTGATTTTGAGGATTTATCTGATGTTCATGATGTTATTTTGGCGATTTGATCGCACGAATAAGTCCGTAGGATGCTTTTGAGGTTGTGTGTATATTTGGTTTGGAGCCCCGAGGGCTCGGGTGAGTTTTGGATAAGTGTCGGGGTGTTTTAGACTTGGAAAAATCTGGTTTTTCTGCAGCTTTTGGTGTCCAGTGATTTGTACTATGCGATCGCATAAGTAGGCCCGCGATCGCATAGAGTAATCTTCAGGGGGTCCTGTTTTTGTTATTCGCGATCGCATAAGTCCCTCCGCGATCGCGAAGGGTAAATTCTGGGAGTCCATAATTTGTTCTATGCGATCGTATTCCCCCTTCCGCGATCGCAATGAGTAAAGTCCTAGCCTTCATCTTTCTTCTATGCGATCGCGTGGTGTTGTCCGCGATCGTAGTGCACAGCCATTTTTACCCTTTGCGATCGCATTCCATTGTCCGCGATCGTGCAGACTATTTCTACCCAGTTATTTTAAAACCCCAAAAACAGAACACTTACGGGATTTATTAAAAATTTCACAAACCTCTTCTTCTCCAAAGCTCTTAGGCGATTTTTGAAGCTCTTCTTCACCATAACCTCTTGGGTTAGTAATTCTTAGCTTACTTTCTTCCATTTCCTTCAACATCTATTGAAATTCTAGGTCTAAAACATGTGATTTAAGGTAGAAAAATTGGGTATTTGGGTAGAGTTAGGGCTTTTTGAATTTTTTTGATTTAGACCTCGTTTTGGGGTCGAATTTGAAAACAAATTATATATTCGGGCTCGTGGGTGAATGGGGGATATGAACTTGGTCTGAACCTCGTGTTTTGACCAAGCGGGCCCGGGGTCAATTTTTGGAATTTTGGGAAGAAAGATTGGAAATCTATAATTAGGCATTGGGTTCGTATTGTTTAGCATTTATTGATGTATTGAAGTCATTATTGCATAGATTTGATTGATTTGGAGCCGAGTTCGAGAGGGAAAGCGGTTGTTGAGGATTTATTTGGCCGTGGAAGTTTGAGGTAAGTGTTCGGTTTAACCCTAGCTTGACGGATTAGGAGTTGAGTCAGATTTGCTATGTGCTTCTTGTTGAGTACGACGTATAGGCATGGTGACGAGTATCTATACGTCGGTGTCAAGCATGACCGTGAGTCCTATATTGTGATTTTCATGACTTCGTTGTATTATTCATGCCTTGGTGAGTATTTCTATTTGTTGTGCAAAGTTGTGGAAAGAATCGTGACTTATGAATATTGAGGAGCGTTGGCTCCAGTCGTAGAACGAATTGCGAAAGTAGAAGTGATAATTGAACCTCTAGAGCATTGGCTCGAGTTGTGAAGAGAATTGTGAAGTAAAAGTAAGAAAGAGAAGAGATTATCATGTTGCCCCCCCCCCTGGCGGGCTATTGTTGAGTTGTTGTTCCCTTGTACTGTGTTCTTAATTGATATTATGGACGCGTAGGTTAATACTCCCTTGTGTTGAGTGATGACTATAGTTACAACTGAGGTAGTTAAGTGTTGTAATAGGTTGGTTATAGCTGAGGTAGTTAAGTGTTGTAATAGGTTGGTTATAGCTAAGGTAGTTAAGTGTAGTAACAAGTTTTATCATAGTTGTGGTAGTTAGATGTTGTAATAGGATTGATAATAATTGTGGTAGTTAGATGTCGTAATTGGATTGATTATAGTTGTGGCAGTTAGATGTTGTAACGAGACCGGGTATAGCTGCGATAGTTAGATGTTGGGACCAGTGTGGTTATAGCTGTTTCTCCCTTGCCGGGACATTTGATTTGATATTTCGTTCCCTTGCCGGGAAGTTATTATATTGTTGTTCCCTTGCTGGGAAGTTATTATATTGTTGTCCCCCAGCCGGGATTATTTTGTTATATTGTGATTGATGAAATGGGAGCGGGTGGTACGCCTACCACAAGTGATTGATGAAATGGGAGCGGGTGGTATGCCTACCACAATATTGATGAAATGGGAGCGGGTGGTACGCCTACCACAAGATATTAAGAAATGGGAGCGGGTGGTACGCCTACCACAAGATTGATGAAATGGGAGCGGGTGGTACGCCTAACACAAGATATTATGAAATAGGAGCGGAGCGGGTGGTACGCCTACCACAAGATTGATGAAAAGGGAGCGGGTGGTACACCTACCACAAGATATTATGAAATGGGAGCGGGTGGTACACCTACCACAAGATATTATGAGATGGGAGCGGGTGATACGCCTACCACGAGTTACGAGCAATGGGATCGGGTTGCACGCATGCAACAATATGAGCTGAACATGAAAATCGTCTTTATTCCTTACTTTCGTGTTAGAAGCTAGACTGTGGATTCCTCCTCTATTATTCCTGATACCCTATTTATATCTGTTACCCCTGAAGCATGTTCCCTCCCCCAGTTTTAATTTTTTATTTCTGTTGCCTCTTCGTTGTATTGTATATATATATATATATATATCTGCAAAGGTTTATCTGGAGTCTGGTACTAGCCTCGTCACTACCTCGTTGGGGTTAGGCCAGAGACTTACCAGCACATGGGGTCGGTTGTGCTGATACTACACTCCGTGCTCTTTGCACAGATCCAGGTGTTGGACAGCAGCTGCAGTAGCACGGGAGTTAGCCTTCAGTCCCGCGAGACACCGAGGTAGCCTTGCAGGCGTCCGCAGGCCCGGCGTCTCTTCTACCTTTATTTCAGTCTATTAGCTCATGTATTTCGAGACAAACAGTTATACTTTCTTTCATACGGTTGTATTTAGCACTCTTAGTAGTTCGTGAGTATGTGACACCAGTTCTTGGGTAGAGGTTTATGTTGATTTCCGCATTGTTGTTCAGATTCTTTAATTTAAGACTTTCGGTTATTTACTTTATTCCGCTGTTTTCATGATATTGTTGATAATTGTTAAAAGAAGTAA
>NW_017670580.1:8839-19780 GCF_001879085.1 Nicotiana attenuata | reverse complement strand
CATTTTTAGGTAAAGCAGATAGTTTTGTACGTAGAGCTGCGCTCGTGACTTGGGTTATTTTGCTACTTTGAGTAATTTTAGCTTAATTTTACCATTGAATCTTCAAGTTCTTCTTAGTAATTAATTATTATGAGTTCATCTTCATCTATTTCTTTATTTTTGTCTCTAATTATGAGGAGCTAGACCCATCAGCTAGGGTTGTGGATCAACCCTAGTATGGGTAATTGATGGGTCTTGTATTTTAGGGCTTTATTGACTATGGGTGTTTGATATTTGGGCTAATTTCATGTTTTATTGCTAAATTAGTGGTTGCAAACACTAGCTTGTATATAGTTGACTTTTGCTTTTATTGAGAAAGAGAGCCTAAGTCTCTAAAATTAGTCCAACAAGGAATTGGGGTGTACTCAAGAGAATTGATAGCCCCAATTAAAGGGTTAAACCGAGAGATCGTAATACCCGACTTGAACCTTAATTGCTTGTGCAAATTTGCATACCCAATTGGTCTTGAGAAAGCCAATTCGGGCAAAATCACTCGAATTACCGAGAGGTATAAAGTGAGTAGAATCGAGCAATGGTTATATGATACTCCCCAAATGTGTCAATCTAGCTTTAGACTCAAGAATCCTTCAATTGACCACCTAGGCGAAAGTCATTACCCTAGTGCCTTTTAATCATTTGAACAACTCGCAATAGTTTAATCCTAGCTTATAGTAGTTTAATTGAGCATTGTAGTTTATAAAATTAGAATCGTAATTCAAACCAAAAATGTGTAGAAGTGCAATTTGGAGCAAATACACAACTCCACTTTAGATAGACACCCAACTCCAATATCTAGCTCCCTGTGTAAATCGATCCCGACCCTAAATCGGGTAAAAGCTGCTTTGACCTCTCTCGCTACTCAATAGTAGTGCAGGGTTGGCCTCGATCACTTTTTGGCGCCGTTGCCGGGGAGCTAACGGTTTTGGCTATCTATCTTGATAGTTTTGTGTTTTGTTCTTCTTTCCTCTTTGTTACTAATTTGTGTGTGTCACAACTTCAGGTATAAAATGGAATTAAATGCTAATGACCCTCTTGAAAATGTGATTTTGGGGGAGGAGGTAGATGACAATGGCGATGAAGAGGTGCCTCTTGCACCTCAAGGACAGCGTAGAGGCCGCTAGGACAATGCAAATAAGAACATTCCAGACCCTCCTCCGCCACCTCCAAGAGCGATTCCTCGAGTACTCCCAAACCAAGGCTATGCAAGTGCAATTGTCCCACCCCGGATCCGGGCGGGCAATTTCCAAATTACTAATGTGATATTGACATTGCTGGAGCAGTGTGGGTACTTCACGGGCGCTACCACTCAAAATGCTTACAAACATCTCAAGGGGTTCGTGGATACCTGTTGGGGGAGCAAGCAAACCAATGTGTCCGAAGATGCACTTCGATTAAGGCTCTTCCCATTCTCACTTAGAGGGAAAGCATTGGATTGGCTTGAGCGACTTCCCAACCATTCCATCACAACTTGGGATGAGTTGGCGGATAAGTTCATTGCCAAATTTTTGTCACCGGGGCACATGGCAGCACTACGGGATGAGATTTTAGCCTTCAAGCAGGAGCCCACCGAACCATTACACGAGATTTGGGAGAGATATAGAACTATGGTGAAGGAATGCCCCAACAATGATATGACAGAGGCGATGATACAACAGACCTTCTATCGGGGCATCAATACAATGAATCAATACATAGTGAATCAATTGGCTGGGGGAAATTTCATGAAGCTGCCTTATGATGAAGCTTGTGCTATTCTTGACGAGATGGCTGACACATCCTCCGCTTGGCAAAGTAGAGCCAATGTGCCACAGGGTGACCTCACGGTCACTCATTTGCACAAAGAACTACATGACCATGGACAGGCTACAACAGAACTTACAACAACAATGAACCAATTAGCAAAGGCATAGTTGCAACAAGTTCAGAATCCTCGCCAAGTAAATGCCATGGAGGGTGTTAACATGCTTGTGAACAATAGAAGACAGAGAGGTCAACAGAACCAAGGGAGTGCGGATCAATTTGACAATGATTGTGGTGGATTCCAAGATGATTGTTATGATGGGCAGAACGAAGAGGTGCAATATGTGAATAATTACCAAGGCCAAAGAGGCAATTCTTCTAACCAACAACAACAATGGAGATCCCAGGGCAATTGGGGTAACCAACAACAAGGCAACAATAATTGGAACAATCAACAACAAGGGAACAACAATTGGGGAAATCAAAATAACAATCAGAACAATCAGGGAAACTGGGGCAACAACAACAATTCGGGTGGAAACAACAACAACCAGGGTGGATGGAACAATAACCAAGGGAATCAGGGGCAAGGCTTTTAAAGGCCCCCAATGTACCAACAACCGATCAACCAACCGCCTTTTCCATCCTAGGGTCCTAGTTCTTCCGACAATGAAATGGGCAGAATTGAAATGATGTTTGAACAGATGATGAAAAAGAATGCTGACTCCGATGCGCAATTGGCTTCTCACAACTCTTCAATCAGGAATTTGGAGGTCCAGCTAGGCCAAATCTCACAGTCTTTAAATACTCGCCCTACGGAGGCTCTACCGAGTGATATGGTGGTTAACCCAAAGGGTGGTAACAATCATGTTATGGCAGTAACTACACGGAGTGGAAGAGACGGTGATGTGAATGCCTCCAAACAAAAGCATGTTTTGGGTGATGAAGTTGAGTTGCAAAAAGATGAAGTTCCTTTGGTGGTTGAGAATGTGGTTGATGAAAACGTGAATCAAGAAGTGAGGATTGATATTCAAGATGCCGAGGTGGAAACGCAAAATGACGTGAACTCGTCTAGGGAACACATAATAGACATGCCGGAGCCGGTTATGCCAAAAGCCAAGGCACCCTTGCCTAGGCCACCTCCCCCTTATCCTCAGAGGCTAGCCTAGCAAAAAAATGAGAATCAATTTAAAAAGTTCATTGACATGATGAAGAGCTTATCCATTAATGTTCCTTTGGTGGAGGCTTTAGAGCAAATTCCTCGCTATGCTAAATTCATGAAAGATTTGGTGTCAAAGAAAAGATCCATGGACTGTGAAACTATCAATATGACCCACCAAGTTAGTGCTATAGTACATTCAATTGATCCGAAGTTAGAGGATCTCGGTGCTTTCACTATCCCTTGCACTATTGGGAGTGCAGACTTAGCAAAAGCTTTGTGTGATCTAGGGGCTAGTATCAACTTGATGCCCTACTCAGTTTTCAAGACTTTGGGTATTGGGCCACCGAGGCCAACTTCCATGAGATTGCAAATGGCAGACAGATCAATGAAGTGACCATTGGGTATTGTTGATGATGTGCTTGTCCGGGTGGACAAATTTATCTTGCTAGCTGATTTTGTGATCTTGGATTGCGAGGTAGACTATGAAGTCCCGATCATATTGGGGAGACCTTTCCTTGCTATGGGGAAGGCTCTAGTTGATGTGGAAGCAGGGGAACTCACTTTCAGGGTGGGTGATGAAAAAGTCATTTTTCACGTGTGCAAGTCAATAAAGCAGCCCAATTATAAAGAAGTGTGCTCATTTGTGGATCTTGTCACGGCTGTGATAATTGATGATACTAGTGCAATGATCAATGTGGAGGACCCTTTGGAGGCCATATTGTTGAATCTTGATGTCAATGATGATGAAGGCCAAGTGGAGTGCGTGAATGCTTTACACGGAATGGGATCTTATTCTTATGAGCCTAGGAAACTCTCTTTGGATCTTGAAAATTGAAAGACCCCTCCAACAAAGCCTTCAATTGAGGAACCTCCGGTGTTGGAGTTGAAGCCATTGCCTCCACACCTCAGCTATGAATTCTTAGGCCCTAATTCAACATTACCAGTTATGTTTTCCTCTTGTCTTACAAACATGCAGGTAGATGCCACATTGGCGGTTCTCAAAAAGCGGAAAAAGGCAATTGGATAGACTTTAGCTGATACTCGGGGTATAAGCCCCGCATTCTGTATGCACAAGATTATTCTAGAAGATGATGCAAAACCCTCCTTGGAACATCAAAAGAGGCTAAACGAGGCAATGCAAGAAGTTGTGAAAAAGGAGGTGATCAAGTGGTTAGATGCCGGAGTGGTGTACCCTATCTCTGACTGCTCGTGGACTTCACCGGTGTAGTGTGTGCCGAAGAAGGGTGGTATGACCGTGGTGACCAATGCTAATAATGAGCTTATTCCAATCCGGACAGTGACCGA
The DNA here is from genome assembly GCF_001879085.1 of Nicotiana attenuata. Lineage (NCBI taxonomy): Eukaryota > Viridiplantae > Streptophyta > Magnoliopsida > Solanales > Solanaceae > Nicotiana > Nicotiana attenuata. The sequence continues at coordinate 15,534 of NW_017670580.1, read as the reverse complement.
ATGGAGGGTGTGCATGGACTACCGCAAGCTAAACAAGGTGACCCGCAAGGATCATTTCCCATTGCCTTTCCTTTACCAGATGCTTGATCGTCTTTCTGGGCGTGCCTTCTATTGTTTCTTGGATGGTTATTCAGGGTACAATCAAATTTTGATAGCTCCAGAGGATCAGGAGAAGACAACCTTTACTTGCCATATGGCACTTTTGCCTTTTCTCGGATGCCCTTTGGGTTGTGCAATGCACCGGCAACATTCCAACGGTGTATGTGTTTCGCCAAAGAAATAAATTTTTGGATAATATTAGAATTTGAGATGAAAAATCGGGTTACTGATAATCAAGAGACCAAAATAATAATAGGCTTTCTGAGAATAATAATAAAGCAGTAAGCAAAAGTTCTTATTTCAGTATGAGGTAAGTCATGTCCTTTTTCCAATACAATTTCCTCCTTTTATAGTTGATTCTAGGTAAAGGAAATAAATCTAAGCTTTAATGAGACAATTATGGACAATAAATGACATTAAATGAGCCGTTACACAATCATTCCTATTAAATACCAATTTTCTAACGTATCAGGTATTTAATACTGAATTTGGACTCCTTTTTGTCTTCAGATTCATGTCTTCAATGCCTTTCGACCCGCTGGCTTTAAATGACTTCGAATTGGTACGAGACTCGTGTCTAAACTGCTTCTCGTGCCTATTTCATTTCTTCTTTCCGTACCTGTCATTTCCCGTACCTTTTTCCCAACTGTTACGCTTTGACCACTTGTCCAGTCCACGTGTCATGCCACGTCATCTTCAATATAAATTCAACTTTTTTCCCAATACAGATAGTCCCCCCACTTTCCATTTATTTATCAATTAAATAATTGGGAAGTGGACCTTCGTAAAAAAGAAATTTTTGCCATAATCAATGCGTATGACAATATTGTCGTCTCAATTGTCTTTTCCATTTAATGTTTTGCCCATGTGTCACCTTCTGATTGATTCTGCTATTTTACACCCTTTTTCAAAGCTTCGTTAATCCCACTATTCATGAAGTGATAGTTGCCTTTATTATAGGCTTTCCATCATTACTCTTCTAAGTTTGACGGTTGCCATCATATACATACTTAACCTTCTCTTCCTTTGTCCTCTTCTCCATAAATCTTTAGCAAACGTTTTCCTTCTTTACTTTTGCTCTCCTTCGATTCATCTTTGCTCAACAATGGCGTCTCCAAACCCTAACCCTAAAAGAGTTCCAATTTTAGACAAATTCCCCAATGCTCCTGTTAGACATAGAAGAGACAGAGGAGGCAGACTTCGTACAGGGTTAGAATCTACTCGAGGCGGTTCTTCTGGCTCTTCTTCTAGGAGTTCTATTCTGAAAACTCCTTCTTCTAAAGGTAAGACATTTCTGATTCTCTAGGGAACCTTTAGTTGANCGGTTCTTCTGGCTCTTCTTCTAGGAGTTCTATTCTGAAAACTCCTTCTTCTAAAGGTAAAGAAATTCCTGATTCTTCTAGAGAACCTTTAGTTGATGAAATCGTACCAAATGATTTATCTTTTGTAAGTGATAGACAATCTCTTCAAAAGCAAGTTGCTAGTTTAGAAAAAACTGATACTTATCCTACATTAGTGACCGAACTTACAATCCCTACCATCAGAGGAGACTGTAACTGGAAAAATAGTCTTCGAATGTCAATTCCTTCCATAAATCAAAGAATTTCTTCTTTTAGGATCGGGTACTCTTTTGTTTATACTTACCCTTTTACTTTGGGTTTTAATCCCCCAATTGACCCAATCATCCTCGATTTTTGTCGTTTCTTTAATATTTGTTTGGCCCAAGTTGGCCCTTTAGTATGGAGAGCAGTGGCTTGTTTGAGATATCTTTCTACCAAAGCCACTGTTGATTTTACCTTTTCTCACCTTATCCATTTATACCATCCTAATTTAATACGTCATGGAGTGTTTACCCTAACCGCGAGAAGCAAGAAGGTTTTGGTGAGCACAGAAGATGACAATGATCGTGGATGGTACGCCCGTTACGTTGCTGTGCGTACGGTGGATTTACTTGGTGAAACAAATATTCCCTTCCCTGAGAAGTGGAATTTTGCACGTAAGTTTTTTTTAAACCGTATCTGTTTTTGAGAATTTCGATTCTTTTTCTGACTTCGTCTCTTTTTTTGGTTTTTTGTAGCAACCATGGGAGATGTGGAACCTGTTCCCAACTTTCGTGGTTGGGTAGATTCAATTTTGAAGATTGCTCCTAAGGACCAAAGAACTTGGAAATCAATCTCTGCTTTACATGGCTGGAGAGTTAAAACGCATGGTATCGTTTTTTTTTACACACTTTTCTTTTTGCACATTAAGTATTTTTTCCTTATTGTTGATTGTGTATCCTTCTTTTAATCAGGATTTGGTAACAAAGGAATGACAGCTGATGTTGCTAAGGCCATCCGCATGTCTGGTAATGCTGCACTTGACTTGGACAAGGCTCGAACCTTACTTCAAAAAAGGAAAACTCTAGGAGAAGGTTCCAAGAATGAAGATGAGGAAGGTACCTTGTTAATAGCTAGGCCACGAATTAGGAGACGAGTCATTAACGATGATGAGATTGAAGATACTCCTGCTCAAACTTCGACCACCGAGCCTGTTTTGATTCCTTCAGACGAGGATACCGTGCCAAGAGACACAAATGAATCAACTCAGCATCTCTTTACTAGTGGTTTTGAGAGTGACGGACTCGGACCTGTTTTTGATGAAGTTCCTCTTTCTTCATTCGCACCTACTTCATCCATTCCTTTGCCAACTGTATGTGTTTCCTTGTCAGTATTGACCACTTCTGCTCTTTCACCAGTCTTGTCTATTCCTACCTCCATTCCTATACTTACTTCTACCATTCCTGCTTCAACTCCCACGACTCCTGCGGTGTTCACCTTTTCTACTACTCCCCCTTCCGCTGTTCCATCTTCATCCATCCCACATGTAGAAGCAAGTTCTAGCAATAGAAGCATGACTATGAGAAGTGTCACACTCGAAATCCCTGCTAATCAAAGCCTTTTAAGAAAATCTGGGAGAGCTGACACTTGGCTCGAACCTCTTATTGGAGAAATCGAAAAGAATAAGATGCAAAGCCATAGTTGTTACACTTTGATGAATGACATAGTTCATTCAACTTTGAAGGTAATTTTCTTAACTTTGAATGCTTTCCTTCTTTTTCTTTTTAAGTTCTCACTTCTATGCTTTATAACCGTAGGCTAATCTTATTGGAACTGAGCTGATGGGACGAGTCTCTACATTGGAGAAAAAGGAGTGAGAGTCTACAAAGGCTCTATCTGAAGCTAGGAAAATAGCTGAAGATGCCTTATTTGAAGCAGCAAACTGGAAAGAACAATTTGAGAGTGCCCAAGTGACTATAGAGGAATTGCAAGAGAACAAGGCTCACTTGGAGCAACAAAACCGTGGCTTAACTTCTGAATTGGGAATTATGAATGCTTCTTGGGGTCAGAGTAAAAGGGATAAAGAACTTCTGGAATGCTCTCTATCTAAAGCCAATGAGGAGATTAAAGAACTTAAGGCACTCATGGAGAAGAAAGAAGAATACGCAAGGGAGTTAGCTCAAAACTTAACTCATGCTCAAAATGACTTAAGGATTTCTTCTGACAAAATTCGTGCCTTGGAAAGTTCCCATGCCTCTCTTGAAGCTTCCTTAGATTCTCACTTAGCCGAGCACCAAATAATAAAAAATGACCTTGCTATGTGGGAAGAAGAATATAAGGCTTTGGAGAAGGAATATAATGCTCTTGAAGAAAATTTCAACATAGACGTGAGTTGGGCTTTTCTAAATTCTCGACGTGATGCTTTGATGGAGGCTACACAAGAAAACTTTGACTTGCAATCTGAGTTGGCCAAAGTCATAGACACTATCGAAAAAGGTCAACAACCTGCTGATACTCCTTCTCCGGCACTTGGAAATATTGACACCCCCTCTCCAGCACTTGAAGCTCCTGGAACAGAAGAGTGTTTGAACTCCGAAGCAGTCACTGAGGTACTTGAAGTTATAACTCCAGCTTCCGAAGTTGAAACTTCTATGACACAGTCTATGGAAATTAATGTTCCTGTGACTGTTACTTCCCACGTTGATGTTATCTCTCCAAGCTCAACTGAAATCGCTTCTATTGCTGTTTCGTCAGAAGTTGTAACCGCACCTGTTATTGCTTCAGAAAGTGATGTTACAACTTTTAATGATTGTTAATGTTATCCCTTGGCAATTTTGAAGGGATCTTTTGGTGACGTCCCCAGTTACCATAATGGGGCACTTGTAAGATAATTATTTTGGTGACTAAGTTTTTCCTCAGTCTTTTTATGTTAAGAAGTTTTATGAGTACTTCTTTATATTCTATTCTTGCCTTCTTACTTATTTAGGACTTATGGAATAGCTTAGCACTTTTATCCTTTGAAAATGCTTTATGATTCTTCTCATGGAATATCAATATGAGGTTTATAAAAGAGGGCCCTTTTACTTTATAGACACTTAATGAAGAAGACGTCTCAACTTCATAATGGTGTTATAATACGATGAAAGAAATAGGAATACACATGTTTTGTATGCTACAACTTCGACAAGTTTTTATTTATGAACTTGAACAAGCATTTACATGTATTAAAGTACATCTATAACTTTCTCGCAACTGTTTTCCTCGTAACAGATTTATATAAAAGAAGAACAATAGACACGAGGTTTTTCTTTATAACCTGTTTTAGTACATAGTGCCGACCCCATCCTTAGGAAGGGTTTGAGAGGCGACTTTATTGCTCCCATGGTAAAAAATACTATGATGTATGCTTATGCTTGGATTACATAAACTCTGCTCGACACTTGTCTCTTGATTTGCGCACCTATTTTCCGCACGTATCCGTTCTGTGTTTATTGTACAGCCCCCAAGTGTTTGAGCTGTGAAATATGAAGCCTCAAGCACTTGTTTTTTTTCCTCTTAACTTGGTCCTTTTCCTGAAACAGAAAAATTTGCGGGACTCGGAGGTTCGATTAGAGATGAAGACTACCTAACCCGTGTATTTTTCCATCAGATTAATTGTAACCCTGGGCTGGGAATTTAAGAATATTCCCTTTTGCCGTACAGGTCGTGACTCATCATTTGGCACGAGTTAGGGTTTTTGCCTAGCATCTAAAATCGTTAGTAAAATTGTTAATAATTAAAAAATATTTAACATAGAGATACCTGACCGTGGATACTTTTCTCAAAAATAGTATCTTTTTAGATGGACAGCATTCCAATGTGAGGGTAATAGCTTGCCATCCATTGTCTCCAACTCGTATGCTCCTTTTCCCGCAATGTTACGAACTCTGTAAGGCCCTTCCCATGTTGGACTCAGCTTTCCTGAATTAGCAGTACGTGTAGATTGGAACACCTTTTTAAGCACGAAGTCCCCAATCTTGAAGAATCTGAGGCATGCTTTCCTGTTATAGTATCGTTCCATTACTTGCTTTTGTGCCGCCATTCTTATTAGTGCAGTTTCTCTTCTTCCTTCTAACAAATCAAGATTCACCCGCATCTCTACATCATTTGATTCCTCCGATGCTTGAACGTACCGTGTGCTTGGTTCTCCTATCTCTACTGGAATCAAAGCCTCCGCACCATAAACCATTGAAAATGGGGTTTCTCCCGTGCTTGTTTTTGGCGTTGTATGATAAGCCCATAATACTCCAGGTAATATTTCAGGCCAATTACCTTTCGAATCTTGCAATCTTTTCTTCAAATTGTTAATGATAACCTTATTCGTGGACTCAGCTTGTCCATTTCCCACTGGATGATATGGTGTAGATGTTATTCTTTTAATCTGCCAACTTTCGAAAAATTCTGTGATTTGGGTCCCTATGAATTGTGGTCCATTATCACAAACGATTTCCCTTGGTACTCCAAAACGACATATTATGTTTCTCCAAATGAAGTCTTTAACTTCTTTCTCCCGCACCTGTTTAAAAGCTCCTGCTTCTACCCATTTAGTGAAGTAATCTGCAAGCACAAGTAGAAATTTTACCTGACCTTTTGCTAGTGGTAAAGGACCTACAATATCCATTCCCCATTTCATAAAGGGCCACGGGGCAATGACAGGATGGAGTAACTCAGCTGGTCTATGTATATTATTGCCGTATCTTTGACATTTATCACATTTAGACACGAAATCATTAGCTTCTTCTTCCATCTTGGGCCAATAATATCCTGCTCGAATCAATGTTTTCACCAGGGACCTCCCACCAGCGTGACTTCCGCAATGTCCTTCATGTACTTCCCTCATCACATATTCTGTTTGAGAAGGTCCGAGACACCTTGCTAACGGGCCACCAAACATCTTTCGATAAAGATTCCCTTGATGTAAATAATAACGGGCAGCTTTTTTGCGAAGTGCATGAGCTTTTGCTTTGTCGATAGGTACGGTACCATGCTGTAAAAAAGCAATAATTTCATTTCTCCAATCCCATGTTAAATGATTAAAATTTACCTCATTCTTATCAGGTTCGAGGACGGAATGAAATAGATGTACGATTGAAGTATTTGTATCATTTTCCACGTCTGCTGCGGACGCGAGATTAGATAATGCATCTACTTCTGCATTCTCGTCTCTTGGGATCTGCATTACCTTCCAAGTTTGGAATTGTGTTATTAATTCCCGTACTTTTTCCAGTATATTCTTGC
>NW_017670580.1:0-4785 GCF_001879085.1 Nicotiana attenuata | reverse complement strand
TTTCCTTTACCAGATGCTTGATCGTCTTTCTGGGCGTGCCTTCTATTGTTTCTTGGATGGTTATTCAGGGTACAATCAAATTTTGATAGCTCCAGAGGATCAGGAGAAGACAACCTTTACTTGCCATATGGCACTTTTGCCTTTTCTCGGATGCCCTTTGGGTTGTGCAATGCACCGGCAACATTCCAACGGTGTATGTGTTTCGCCAAAGAAATAAATTTTTGGATAATATTAGAATTTGAGATGAAAAATCGGGTTACTGATAATCAAGAGACCAAAATAATAATAGGCTTTCTGAGAATAATAATAAAGCAGTAAGCAAAAGTTCTTATTTCAGTATGAGGTAAGTCATGTCCTTTTTCCAATACAATTTCCTCCTTTTATAGTTGATTCTAGGTAAAGGAAATAAATCTAAGCTTTAATGAGACAATTATGGACAATAAATGACATTAAATGAGCCGTTACACAATTATTCCTATTAAATACCAATTTTCTAACGTATCAGGTATTTAATACTGAATTTGGACTCCTTTTTGTCTTCAAATTCATGTCTTCAATGCCTTTCGACCCGCTGGCTTTAAATGACTTCGAATTGGTACGAGACTCGTGTCTAAACTGCTTCTCGTGCCTATTTCATTTCTTCTTTCCGTACCTGTCATTTCCCGTACCTTTTTCCCAACTGTTACGCTTTGACCACTTGTCCAGTCCACGTGTCATGCCACGTCATCTTCAATATAAATTCAACTTTTTTCCCAATACAGTATGATGGCCATTTTCACCGATATGGTGGAAGATATTTTGGAAGTGTTCATGGACAACTTCAGTGTTGTAGGTGATTCATTTGATGAGTGTCTGAAAAATCTAGATAGAGTGTTGGCCTGGTGTGAAGACACCAATCTTGTGCTAAATTGGGGAAAATGCCACTTCATCGTTGAGGAGGGCATAGTGTTGGGTCATAAAATTTCAAAGAATGGTATTGAGGTTGACAAAGCCAAAATTGAGGTGATATCAAGACTTCCTCCCCCCACTTCTGTCAAGGGGGTTAGAAGTTTCCTTGGGCATGCGGGGTTCTACCGGCGATTTATCAAGGACTTTTCGAAGGTAGTGAATTCTTTGTGCAAGCTGCTAGAAAAGGATGCCAAGTTCGTGTTTGATGAGGGATGTATGCAGGCCTTTGAACTTCTCAAGCATAAGTTGACCACCACCCCGATCATTAGCGCACCCAATTGGAGCTTGCCTTTCAAGCTTATGTGCGACGCGAGTGATGTTGTGGTTGGGGCAGTTTTGGATCAAAGAGTGAACAAAATGTTTCATCCAGTGTACTATGCGAGCAAGACAATGAATGAGGCTTAAAGGAACTACACGGCAACTAAGAAAGAGTTGTTGGCTATTGTGTTCGCAATGAAAAAATTTCGGCCATATCTTATGGGAGCCAAGGTCATAGTGCACACCGATCATGCAGCTCTTAGGTACTTGATGACAAAGAAAGACTCCAAAGCTAGACTGATGCGATGGGTCCTATTACTTCAAGAGTTTGATTTGGAAATTGTGGACCGGAAAGGTAGTGAAAACCAAGTGACCGATCACTTGTCCCGCTTGGAGGAGAAAGGAAGGCTGTGTGATGGCCTAGAGATCAATGATGCATTTCCCAATGAGCAGCTACTTTCTGTGTCAATGAGTGATATGTCGTGGTTTGCGGATGTTGCTAATTACCTTGTGACTGGCATCATCCCGTGTGAGCAGGAAGAAGCTCAAACGGGATAGTCTGGATTTTCATTGGGATAAGTCGTATTTGTTCAAAATTTGCACGGATGGTGTGATCCGTAGGTGTGCCCCGGAGGAAGAGCAATTAAGTATCTTGGAGGCTTGTCATTCCTCTCCCTATGGTGGCCATCATGGTGGGGTGAGGACAGCTTCCAAAGTTCTAAGTTGTGGGTTTTATTGGCCAACTTTGTACAAAGATGCAAGTGATCTCGTGAAAAGGTGTGACCAATGTCAGAGAGCGGGCGGTATTTCCAAGAAAGATGAGATGCCTCTAAATACCATTCTAGAAGTTGATATCTTTGATGTTTGGGGTATTGATTTCATGGGCCCATTTGTAAGCTCGTGCGGAAACACCTACATTCTTGTAGCGGTTGACTATGTTTCAAAATGGGTCGAGGCCGTGGCTTTGCCCAACAATGAAGCTAGGAGCATGGTTGTATTTCTCAAAAAGAGCATTTTTACAAGGTTTGGCACTCCTCGTGCAATCATAAGTGATGGGGGTCGCTTTGCAATAAAGCTTTTGACACCTTGCTTGCAAAGTATGGTGTCAACCACAAAGTGTCTACTCCTTATCATCCTCAGGCGAGTGGCCAAGTTGAAGTCTCAAACAGGGAAATCAAGAATATACTGTCTAAAACGGTCAATACAAATAGGACCGATTGGTCTAAGACGTTGGATGATGCTCTATGGGCGTAAAGGACTGCTTACAAAACTTTGATTGGTATGTCTCCGTATCGGTTGGTGTTTGGGAAAGCCTGCCATTTACCGGTTGAGTTAGAGCATAATGCCATGTGGGCTTTAAATAAAATGAACCTTGAATGGGATATGGCTGCAAATCTTCGTGTTGAGCAACTCAATAAACTTGATGAATTCCGTTTCCATGCCTACTCCAGTTCTTCCTTGTACAAGGACAAGATGAAGTACCTTCATGACAAATATGCTCGTGGCAAGGAGTTTAAAGTAGGTGATTTGGTGCTCTTGTTCAACTCTCGGTTACAGTTGTTTCCGGGAAAGCTAAAGTCAAAATGGAGCGGACCTTTTGAGGTGGTGTTTGTAACCCCGTTTGGTGCCCTTGATTTGAAGAACAAAAATGGGGAGATTTTCCGGGTTAATGGTCATAGGGTCAAGCACTACTTGGGAAAATTTGATGATAGCCATGTGGTGGTACTTGTTCATTTCAAATGATGTGATGGTAACATGCGTCGTGCCGTGACGTTAAATCAGGCGCTTCTTGGGAGGCAACCCATGTGTTTTTCTTCTTGTTTTTATTTGATTTTCATTGTAGTATAGTATTTATTTATGGACTAACTAGTTGTGAGATGCTACAGGATTGTGTTGATGCAGTGCATGCCATAGTGAAAAAAGTGTTCAGGTCTCTGAAGTTCTCAATGCGGACGCACTACATTTAGTGCAGACCGCACTGATGAAGGATGAAAAATCGGGCTTTCTGAAGTTTGCCACCGCGGCCGCATTACATTTTGTGCGGTCCGCGGTGGACCACTGCGGCCGCATTCCATTTTGTGCGGACCGCAATGGTTGCCTTCTCAAACTTTGAAAAACGTTGTGTAGTGCGGACCGCAGTCCATTTTGTGCGGTCCGCATTGGGTAGGTGAGATGGGCCCCAAGGCCCTCAGTTTAAACTTTTCGATCTTTTAACTCTCAAAGCTCAAAATTATTGTTCATCCACTTTATTTGCACTTAACTGATTTCCAAGGCTTATTCTTCATCATAGCATCTTACTTCTGGTAATTTCATCCCTTTTTCATTGTTAATTTTATTAATTCCATTAGATTTTAGCTTTTCTTCTGTTCTTCTCGTATTTTCTTTTGATTTAGTAGCTTAGGGTAGTTAATTTCTTGTTAAAAGTTAGATTTAGGAAGTTAAAATCAGGCAAACACTTAGGGACCTTTATTAGGTGTAAAATTGGACTTAAAATCAAAATATCCTAAACCCTAGGTTGGTGCTGCTTTCTGATGCTCAGTGCGGACCGCGGTGCTTTAGTGCGGTCCACAATGACATTTTGTGCGCACCGCATTGCTGAGTGTCTGTCTTCTGAAGTTTGGGGACTGCGGCCGCACTATATTTTGTGCGGTCCGCATTGCCTGGATACAGAGAGTGGGTAGTCTGAACCCCACCTCTGTGCGGACCGCATTGCCATTTAGTGCGGTCCGCATTGACCTCTGTGCGGCCGCACTCCATTTTGTGCGGTCCACACTGTGTAACACCTACAACTGTCTGCAAATTATTTCTATCCTGCAACTGTGAACTTAACAGCTTCTACTGATACTAACAAAGCATGACTGAATTTGTTTGCAGACAATGGTAAAATCAAAAGGCCAGGGTGCTAAACAACCAGGCAAAGGAGAGTCCTCCTGGGGGAGGGGACGTGGAAAGATAAAATTAATCCCCAAAGTTCGAGAGACAATTAAAGCAACAAGGAAGGCAATTCGGGCCGCTGATAGAGCTGCTTCCCATTCCTCGGGAAGTGAGTATGTACCTTCCAGGGAGCTGACTGACTCTGATTCTGCTCCGGAGTTTATGGATGATTTCCCTGACAGATTCAGGCTGACAGATGAACCCACTCCTCCAGCATCCCTCACTGCTCAAGCTTCAATGCATGTATCTTCTGGGTCATCTGAGGGCTCAGCCGAAGGCAGTAAGGATGAGTACTCCACCTCTCCCACAGCTTCATTATCTGGAGAGGGTGCAGTAGGACAAGATGAGGAAGTAAGAGGAGAAGAGGTAGTAGGAGAAGGGGGTGAACCTCAGGTCGGGGGTGTTGCTAGAACTAGAAAACCAGAGGTGTGCCAAGACCGGTTCGTGAGTGAGGTGTCTTACCATAAATTCAGGGAATAGTGGCCTGTGAGGAAATTGATCCCGGAGAGGAGCTTTGTTGATAGAGACCTATTGCCTCACAACCCCAATGTGAGAAGGAAATTTAGGGAGAGAATAGGCTGGGCATACTTCTTGGGGGACTGTGTGGATGCGAACGAGCACTTGGTCAAGGAATTCTATACCAAT
>NW_017670579.1:528079-567626 GCF_001879085.1 Nicotiana attenuata | reverse complement strand
TATATATATATATATATATATATATATATATATATAAGAGATTCTTTTTTTATAATTTTTTTTTATTCATTCTAATTTATGTGACATAACGTGATTAAACATACAATTTAGATTAAAAAAAATGAGAACTTCACAAATTCTCTTAAATATGCAATACTAGTATTTAAGCGGCTATAAGACTTTTAAAACTGGTAATCTTAAGCATATCATAATATATGTGTGGCTATAAACTTTTTGAACTTATGATACTAAATACATCATAATATTTTTGTGACTATAACGAAAAGTTTAAAGTTAATAATTTTTAAAATATAACTAACTCTTTCTTCAAAAATGAAGTTATAAGAAAATTATTTCAGACAAGCTGAAATAAAGCGAGATTGAATTTAAATTAAATTTGTATGCTATTAAATTTCAATAAAAAAAATTTAGAAACTATCCAATATTATATTTTTCATATAATATCTGTTCATATTCAGACATCTTCTTCCTAAAGAAAGGGGGCTGAGAGAGCTTGGTAGCCATAGTTTTTCCTTTTTAATTTTTACAAAATAAAGGAGAGTAAATATTTAAAGACCAAATAACTCCTGATAACTTACGGTAGCATACATGTAAGCCGGGCTTCCACGTCAACATCTGGTCTTTAGAGTGCTTTGAAAGAGCCTAGATCAAGCTAGAAGATTGGTAGACATTTGTATAGAGTAAAATCGGTTCATATTAAATACTCGAGTGACAGAATGTTACGTGAAATCGGGAGCAGACCGAAAGTGGAAACCAAGACCGAGGACAACAGCTTCGATTGGCATCGGGTAGGCCCCGAAGGGAATATGCAATACTAGTATTTAAGCGGCTATAAGATTATTAAAACTGGTAATCTTAAGCATATCATAACATATGTGTGACTATAAATTTTTTGAAACTTATGGTACTAAATACATCATAATATTTGTGAGGCAATAACGAAAAGTTTAAAGTTAATAGTTTTTAAAATATAAATAACTCTTTCTTCAAAAATGAACTAATAAGAAAATTATATCAGACAAGCGGAAATAAAGCGAGTATGGATTTAAATTAAATTTGTATGCTATTAAATTTCGATAAAAATAATTTCATGATATAAGTTCACAACTTTCAACAATAGTGCACTAGGACATATACTATTCATAAAAGCATAGGGGTGTGTACCAAATAAAATATGACTAAGGCTAAATCAATGTAATGATCAAGATCAATAGTCATTACTTGGTCTCAAAATGTTTCATATAAAATTAATTATAACATTAAGGCATATTAATAGCCTACGGTCTATCTGGTCAAAATCATATATAGTACTCGTGTACACGCTCGTCACCTCATGTACATGTCACTTTTTTTATCATAGAAATCAACAGATTAGGTCTAGCACCTAAGGAGTTTTTCCCCATACAAATTTAGTCAAGATACTTACCTCAAATAAGTCAAATAAGTACTCTAAGAAGCCCTTCCCACATGAATCACCCTCCGGACGGCTCAAATCTAAGCAAAATAACTTAATAATATTAATAGAAGCTATAGAAAATAATCCCAAACAATAAAGCTCTTGAACGAAAATCAAAAAGTCAACTAAAAAAGTAAACCTCGGCCCACGCCCCGAACCTGACGAAACTCACAAATTTCGAATACACACTCCGATACGAGCCCAAATATATATATTTTTCATCCAATTCCAACCTCAAATCCCTTCAAATCAACAAATCTCACTCTCCAAAGTTATAGTCCGAAACCCCCCCTAAATCTCACCTTAAATTCATATAAATTAGATGTAATAATTTATGGGTAGACAATATCTAACACCAAAATCAAGTGAGCATCACTTACCCCTTCAATTGTGATGAAAAGCCCTTCAAATATCGCCTCCAACCGAGTTCCACAACTCCAAAAATAAGAATAAGACCAAACCCTTCGATATAAGTATTATGCCAGTGATTCCGCATCTGCGGATCAAAGTGTCGCACCTACGATGGCGCTTCTGCAGTCCATTCATCGCATCTACGAGGTCCACTTAACAAGCCATCCAGCCACTTCTACGGACAAAAAGCCACATATGGGCTATGCTTTTGTGGCAGAACATGTGCACCTGCGCCTGTGCACCTACGCTCAATTGTCCGCACCTGAGGACTTAGGCCAACCAGCCCAGATTTGCTTATGCGGCTCCATGTCCGCGTTTGTGTACCCGCATCGCCGGCCGTTCCTTAGCAGGTGCGAAAGCACCAGTATCAGAAACCTTTAGCTATGCAACTAAGTCCGAAATGATCAAAACAATCCGAAACACACCCGGAGCCACCAAGACCCCGTCGAATCCACCAACCAATCCCAAACATAACACAAATCTACTCGAGGCCTCAAATCGCACAAAACAACATTAAAACTATGAATCGCAGCTCAATTCAAGCCTAAGGAAACTAATGAACTTCAAACTTCCAAAATTCATGCCAAACTATATTAAATCAACACGGAATAACCTCAAAATTTGCATGCAAGTACTAAATGACATAACAGACCTATTACAGCTCCCAAAACCAAAATTAGAATCCGATATTAACAAAGTCAACTCCCGGTCAAATTTATCAACTTTCTAAACCTTCAACCTCCCAACTTTCACCAATTTAAGCCAAAACAACCTAGGAACCTCCAAATTCAAATCAGTACATACGCCTAAGTCCAAAATCACCATACGAAGCTATCTGAACCATCAAAATATCATTCGGGAGTCGTCTATGCAAAAGTCAAACTCTGGTCAACTCTTACAACTTAAGCATCCAACCTTGGGACTAAGTATATTAATTCACTCCAAAACTTCCCCGAAGTCAACAAAACTACCTCGGAAAGTTACGTAACCAGAAATACACATATATAAAGTATCAAGTAGGGGAAATGGGGCTAAAATGCTCAAAATGACTGATCGGGTCATTACATTCTCCCCCTCTTAAATAAATATTCGTCCTCGAATGAGTCTAGAATCCTACACAGAGTCTCAAAAAGTAAGGGTATCTACTCCGTATCTCCTGCTCGGTCTCCCAAGTAGCCTCCTAACAAGATGACCTCTCCAGTGAACCTTTACCGATGCTATATTCTTCAATCTCATCTTTCGAACATGCCTGTCCAAAACAGACACCGGCTCCGCATTATAAGTCAAATCTTCATACAAATGTACCTAGGCCACCTCTCCCACTCTCTCAAGAACCTCAAAAGGACAAATATACCTAGGGCTCAACTTTCCCTTCTTCACGAACCTCATCACACCTTTCATGGGCAAAAATATGCGTAGTACCTTCTCACCCACCATATATGCAACATTACGCGCCTTCATATCAGCATAACTTTTCTTCCTGGACCGCGCTGTACCAAGCCACTCCAAAATCTACTTCACCTTCTCAAAAGCATCACGGACCAAATCAGTGCCCATCAACCTAGCCTCTCCAGACTCAAACCAACCAACCGGATAAAGACATAACCTACCATATAAGGCTTCATACGGAGCCATCTGGATACTCAACGGATAGCTATTATTGTTGTAGGAGAACTCTGCTAGCGGTAGTAACTAATCCCATGATCCCCCAAACTCAATGAAACGCAACATGTCCTGCAATATCTGAATAGTTCACTCGAACTATCCGTCTATTTTGGAATGAAATGCCATACGCAACTCGACCTGTGTTCCCAACTCACGCTGCACGGATCTCCAAAAATGTGATGTCAACTCAGTGCCTCGATTCGAGATAATAGACATGGGAACAACATAAAGGTGAACAATCTCCTAAATGTAAATTCGAGCTAGCTGTTCTGAAGAGTAGGTAGTCATGACTAGAAGAAAGTGTGCAGACTTAGTAAGTCTGTCCACAATAACCCACACTGTATCAAATCTCCTTAAGGTCCGTGGAAGCCCAACTAAAAAATCCATAGTGATATACTCCCACTTCCACTCTGGAATATCTAGATTCTGAAGCAAACCTCCCGGTCTATGATGCTCGTACTTCACATGCTGACAGTTCAAACACCGAGAAACATACTCAACAATATCCTTCTTCATCCTCCGCCACCAATAGTACTTCCTCAATTCCTAGTGCATCAAGACATCATCAAAAACTCATAGTGACCATAATGGGTCCTAAAAGCCATCTTCATAATATCTGAAGGCTGGATCTTCAACTGATGGTACCCTTATCTCAAACCAATCTTCGAAAATACACTAGCACCCTAAAGATGATCGAACAAATCTTCAATATGCGGTAGTGGGTACTTGTTCTTGATAGTAACCCCTTGTTCAACTGCTAGTAGTTAATTCACATACTCATAGAACCATCATTCTTCTTCATAAATAGACTGGAGCACCCCAAGGTGAAACACTCGATTTGATAAAACCCTTATTAAGCAACTCCCGAAGTTGTTCCTTCAACTCCGCTCGTGTCATGCGATATGATGGAATAGAGATGAGATTAGTTGTAGGCACCAAGTCAATACTGATATCAATATTCCTATCGGGTGGCATGCCCTGCAGGTCCACTAGAAACACATCCGGAAACTCTCTCACTACCGAAACTGACTCAACGGAAGGAGTATCCGCACTAACATCCCTCACAAAGGCTAAGTATGCCTAACACCCCTTTTTCACCATCTGTTGCGCCTTAAAAAAGACACTACCCTACTAGCAACATGACTCAAAGAACCTCTTGATCCAACATCGGCAACTCTGGCATAGCCAATGTCACGACCTTATCGTAACAATCAAGAATATCGTGATATGGTGACAACCAATCCATGCCCAAAATCATATCAAAATACACCATATTGAGTAATAGAAGATTAACCATAGTCTCATAGTCCTCGATAGTGCCCAAGCAAGAACGATAGGCTCGGTCTACCGTAACAGAATCCCCAACGAGTGTAGAAATATAAACAGGAGTATCTACTGAATCACGAGACATATCCAAATATGAAGCAAAATAGGATGATACATACGAATAAGTGGAACTAGTGTCAAACAGTACTGAGGCATCTATGTGACACACTAAAATAATACCTATGATCATGGCATCAGAAGAAACTGCATCTAGCCTAAAAGGAAATGCATAGCAGCGAGCCTGACCGTCCTCCCCCTCTAGGGCGACCTTGAACTGACTGAGCCCCACCCCTAGCTCGCTGTACGGGTGGTGCAGCTACTGGTGTTGGAATCACATGCTGTGAGCTCTAATGCCGGACTTAGAAGTCTGAGGCAATCCCTCATAATGTACCTAGTATCACAACACTCAAACCAACCCCTCTACAGGCGTGGTTGCTGTATTGAGTTTGCGCTAGATGGCCGTAGCGACCACTGTAGGGACCCCGTGCAGAAGGTGAACTAAAAGATCGCTATCTGGTATGAATACCTTGAGGTCCCTAACTAGCTGGAGCACTACGAGTGACCTTAAGTGCAGACTGAACTGGTCAACTAGCAAACCTATGCCATGACGGAGCTTGCCCCCAGAGTAAGAGCCCCTAAACCCTCCAAAACCACGAGGCTTATTGGCCTCCCTCTCTTGACCGTGGAAATGCTCCAACCTCCTTGCAATCTCTACTACTTGATGTTGATACTCAATTTGGCCCACATGATTTCCATTCAACCTTTGTGGCTTGATAAAATGCAAAATGGCCTACGGGCCACTTAAACTTGCAAACATTTTTCAACCCGGTAAATGATGTTACTTTTCTATTTGAGCACCTCAACTTATTCATTTGCATAATTTTAAATTCCTTTGACTGTTGACCGTGCTTATGTGATAATAATGTAACTAACGTGGTAAAAATGCGTGCTAATCACGCCTTTGAAGCACGTGTTAAAATGAATATGAGAGAAAAAATTCTTAAAATTACAAATAATAAAATAAAAGAAGGAAAAGCAAAGAATATAAAGAATAAAATAAGGAAAAAGCTCCTTTCCAGTTACTTTGGGACCCTCCCCAAAACTTCCTCTTTCTCTCTCCCCGCCTTCTTTCTTCTGCCGCCCATCCCCCCTCATTTCTTCATCTTCTCCAACTCATCTTCTCCAAATTTTTCCTCTTCCCCTTCCTCTTACTTAAAATCCACCTTCAAAATCATCACCATCATCATCATTACTTTCATCACTGCCATCTCAAACATCATTCAACCATTAGTATCTAGAGCACACTTTTGCTATAACATGCAAATAGATCATCAAGACAGATGGTAGGAATAAGGACGCCGTCAAATGCGAAATTGAGGAAAGAAGTATTAGGGCTGATCGGAATGGCCATCCTGGGGATTTTTGCTTTTTTATGGGTAAAGAAGGTTTAAATTTTGCCCAAGCCCACAAATCACTCTGTTGAGCTTGCTGGTGTCGGCAAAAATTCAGACAGTGGTTAATGTAATTTCAAGGGGATTGGTATCTGTATCAAAAGGGAATATAATTTTTTTTTTGAAGTTTTTCTAAATGAAAAGGAACCAGAGAGTTGGCAACACTTTGCAGAAATTTCTGGCGAAATACTAATCGAAATAGTGATATCAGTAATGATAAAGCTCAATACGAATGGTGGAACTTGATGGAAATACTCATGAAAGGCCTTTAGTCACTCCTATAAATGAATTTCCACTGATTTGGAGGGTTTTAGATTGGAGGAAGAAGGTGTTTATTATGGAAGGTGTCGGTGGCCACCCGAAGAAGAAGAGACAAATTTTTTTCCCATAATATCTTATAAAATGGTTAAATAAATATTAGGACCCACAAATTATACGTGTCAAATACTAATATGCGAACAACGCGATGTGTCAATTATTTCTAAGCGATTGAGGCACACACTCAATTTGAGGTGCTTATTATTTTTTTTTTTTATCAAGTTGAGGTATTCAAATGGAAAATAAGTAAGTTCTTTAATCGGAATGAAAAACGGATGCAAGTTTAAGTGGCCTGAGGGCCATTTTGCCTATATTTTATAATGTATTTTTTTTTATATATTATTAAGGTGTTATTTATAGGATATCTCCCTGCATTATTACTCCACGAAATATTTTAAATACCAATATACTATCTTCATGGAATTTTTCTAAACTATTATTATAAAGTTTTTATGCAAGTATTTTTTAATTTTGATAATACAAGCATTTTTAATTGATTCTAGCATTTATAATTGATAAATATTTATTCAATATTTTAATTAAAATTCTTTATGAGTGATCAATTAGCCGAACTAGGCATTTATATTTGTTATAATACTTTATAAAAATATTATGACCTTTTAAATTTTTTCATTTAATTGTGTTTGCATTTTCTATCATTTACATATTATTTGCAACCTAGCCTATAATTTTTACAATAATTATATTTATTATATTTGATGTGTCAAAATAATGTATTTAAATTTTTATAATCTCAATTTACCATTTTAAGTTTAATTTCACAAAATAAGCATTTTCATATTTATCTAATATTTTATAAAATTATTTCATCCAACTATATGTATTTTTTAAAATAAGCCCAATAATAGGCTAATTTCGGACCAATTTGGTCCAAATAACATGGACCTATTCCCCTGAGCCCAATTCAGATAACCTCATACCTGTTTGACCCGTCCACAACCCGCCAAGTCCGACCCTATTAACCCTTTAATCATAGTCGTTCAATCACACTCATCCAACGACCCACAACATTTGCCCCCATCCATATAAACCTCTCCTCTAAACCTAATACCCATTTTCTTTCACCGGCCGCCCCCAAATCCTCTCGTCTGAAACCCTATTTTCGCCTTTCTTTCCCATCTCTTCCAAAACCCTAGCCGACATGGAATATCTCCTTTCCTTTGCTGGATCAGAGTCGATTTATGATTCTCCTATGATGTTATTGTCATTCTTGGTGACTTTTTCTATTGTACTTGCCCCTTTATGGAAAGTTCTTGTACGAAAGACCTAATGATACTTTCCCAAACATGGCAAGTATCGATGTGAAAATTCAAACGCGGTTCGATTATTGATTCTACACAGAATCATGTTTTGGTACATGTAGGAGAAATCTTATTTCCCCCGACAGTCTGGTTCGTTGATATTTCTCGATTGATTTTTGTATATAATTTTGCCCTAATCTGATATGAAATTAGTCTGCATGCGATGTGTTTTCCTTATTTTGGTGTGATTGGCTTCTTTCCTTATGTGATTATCAATTCTTCACTATATAAACCCCTCCCTAACTCCCTTTTAGGCAGACTTTGGTTACTACCTTCTCTCACCCACACTCATTCTATTTGGTAATTTGTTTCTCTGAGTTCTTGTTGATTTGATTCTAATATTGCCCTGCTGAAAGCCAATGACACCTTAGTATTGTTCTGTAACCTCCTCTGGTACAAGCACTGCTCGGATTTCTTGAGGCTCCTGTGAACTCTAAAGTGCTGGAGACCCTGAGGTTCGCACTACTCTTCGTAATTATTGTTGAACTACTGTTGAAACTCTTATTGTCTCATTTTTTGCTCGTTTCTCTCTGTGACTGGTTAGTACTCTTAATTGTGCAGTTTAATTCACTACTTGTTAAGTGTAAGCATGTTTTAGATTATTTCCTTTACTTATTCATGCCTGTGTGCACTCCATATGCCACTGCTATGTGAAAGCCTTTCGGAATAGAAAGCATGACTTAGGGTCTTGGTTCTCTGAAACTTGTGAATTGCAGTACTATATCATGTTACAACTTTTTTAGCAACTTTGTTGTTAATAATAGTATTCTAAAGGTCTATGTTTGGCACTGTTAGTTCACTTAGGTTTAAGCATTTCTAGTATGATTTTTGCCATGTGTTAAATGTACTCAACCATATGTATATGATAATTAACTAGAATACATACTCTATTTGACTTGTTAAGTGTCCTACCTAGAAATCGTGTATATAGGATGTTTCTGTATTAGACTTTCATGCTATGAATTCCTATCTAGTTGTGATCTTTTAAGCCTGACCATTATAGAAGACATGTCCTTAAGATGCTATCACTTTAAGTTGATCCCATCAGATGTATGCTTATGATACTGGACCTATAAGACTCTTTATGTCCCTTAGAGGTTGTACTCAGAGTATGTGCCTGTAAGACCTTTCATGTGACTCGTAAAGCTAATGGGTTCTCAAGTATGCTCTTATCTTACTTATGTGCTCTCTCATCTCCTAAACCTCACATCCTAGGATGTTACTTAGGGTATCCTGTTTCTTGGTTTGTTTGTAAACTTTAAAGATAGAATCTTTGGGTGTACATGTATGCTTCTTGCTTAAGTTCTAAGTCATTTGGATAGCTTGTTTGCATAGCCTTCCAATTGCAATTTGGTATCCTATGGGATTTTAGTTAATAGAGTTGGTCTATAACGACCGATCAACTGTTTTGATTACTAGCGCATCGTTCGTTGGTTTGAGATCTTGAGTAGCTTCACTTAATGTTTTATGACTTGTACGCGTAGTAGGAATTTAATTTTGGGAAGTTCAGAGTTGATTCGGATGGAAAATTATCAATTTGGAAGCTTTAAGTTGGAAGAGTTGACCAAGGTTTGACTTTTGAGTAAACCTCTCAATTGGTATTTTAAGGTTCCAATAGGTTCGTGTGACGATTTCGGACTTGGGCGTAGGTTCGGGTAAAGTATCGGGTGGTCCAGGAGCATTTCAGCGCTTATTGTGAAAAGTTGGCATCTTGAAGGTTTTAGAATTTTTTAAGTTTGATTTGAAGTGGACTTTAGTGTTATAGATGTCTGTTTGGGGTTCCAAGAATTGGATAGGTTCGTATCATGATTTGTGACTCGTAAAGTTTGGCGTCATTATGGAATGTTTAAGTGTTATTCGGACGCATTCGGCGAAGTTTGAATGTTTGAAAGTTGAAAGAAAGGTTTTGACCGACGATTCGTAGTTTTGATGTTGTTTGGTGTAATTTGAGGCCTTGAGCAGGTTCTTGTTATGTTTTGGGACTTGTTGGTGTGATTGGACGGGGTCCTGGGGGGCTCGGATGTGTTTCAGGATGGATTCGGACAAAGTCTCCTTGTTTTATCATTACTGGTTTCTGGTGTTCCTGGTAAGCATTGCAATCGCGGGTAAAGGGACGCGATCACGAAGATTAGCTGCAGCTGGGGAGGAATTTGTGCATCTCGAACGCGGTGGAGGCGCCACAAACGTGGAGAAGGACTGGGTGTAACCTATACGAATGCGACTTGGTGTTGCGAACGCATGGAATGATGGGGAGTTAGTGGTCTGGCAGGCGTTAAGCCTTCGCAAATGCATCACGAGGAACGCGAATGCGAAGGGCAGGGATCAGAAGGCTTCACGAATGTGAAGTGGAGGTCAGGAACGTGTAGAGTAATTTTGGGCGGCAGTATTGTATACGACTAAAATCGAAGAGTCTGTTTTTATAATCATTGTAGCATTCACAACTCGAGGTTCAACCCCGAGAGTTCCATGGCTCGACCTCAGGGCAGCACAAATCGGTGGCTACCATGAACAAGCGGGAAGTTCCCAAGGCATGTGACCAAAGCTGACAATCCCTACAAGAGTAGTACTAGTTTTTACCAGACTAGTGAATAGCTGTACCAGCTACGTTTCTTTGTAATAATTACGCATGTACCATGTTGGGATTCCCCTTCCTATATGAATGGGACCCTATCATTTTGTAAAGGGACATGATATTGAATACAAGAACAAGAACATTCTCTGTTCTCTAACTCAAATATATTCTCCCTTGAGTTCATTGCTTATATTTATTATACTGCCTACATTTATCGTGTTTCATTGATTGTTCTTCATTTATTATTCATCATTGATCATAAAGAGCCCTCATTAAAGCTGTTCGCGCTGTTAGTCCTTATCGGCCATCTTCAGTCGAGCTCTTTGGCTTAACCTCGAGGTCCAGCATAGTATAGCTCGAGACCCTGATTCTCGGCCACTCGGTTTGTTTGTCACGCTACCTTCAAGCTCTTATCTTATTTTCTAGTCTCACACTTAACACCTAGTGCCTAACAACTAGCATACAAATAAATCACGTATTTTTAGAACCACAAAATCAAATCTAATTGTAATTACTATTTTCAAGGTAAACAGTTTGGCGCCCACCGTGGGGCTAAAAATAATAGTGATTGTTTTCGTGCTGGTTTACTGAATAACGCAAGTTATCTTTCACACTTTTTCTTGTCCAAGAACCTTTGATTTTAGGTCAAAATGTCTAGCTCAGTAAATACACATGAGAACAACGGTCCTGAGGACCATGGAGAGAATGGTGTAGCTGTTCGAGGCATTGGTGTACCACCACGAAACCCCGAGGATGCACCAGAACCAATTCTTGTGGACGTGGTCTCGCGCAACGCCCAACACGTCGATATGAGCTACCACACTAACAGGAGTATACGCCAAGAAAACCAACAGGAAACTCGGAAAAATCCTGCCCGGGAGGAAAGAGGGGCAGATAGGAGGAACAGAACGGGCAACCACCAGCATATTTTTCATATGATCATTAGGGGGACCGACATTCCTCAAGGATCCGTGATCAAGCGGACAAAAGTTTCTACTGCAACAGAAGGGAAAATTCGGGGCCGCATGCCCGAGGACATCCTTGCATTCAGTGAAGAGGACTTCGAGACCTTGTCTCATCCCCATAACGATGCACTGGTAATTTCATTTCTCTTGAATAACGTTCAAATTAAACGTGTACTCGTGGATCCAGGTAGCTCGGCCAACGTAGTCAGGTCGAAGGTGGTAGAACAGCTTGATTAAATCATACCTACCTTCCGAATCCTCAACGGCTTCAACATGGCCGGCAAAGCAACGAAGAGGGAGATCACCCTCCCGGTCAACGTGTCCGACATAGTTCGAAACACAAAATTTCATGTCATCGAAGGTGACATGAGGTACAATGCATTGCTTGGAAGGCCATGGATACACAACATGAGGGCAGTACCGTCAACTTTTCATCAGAGGATAAAGTTTCCGACAGAAGACGATATAAAAATGGTATACGGAGAAGGGCATGCGGCAAGGAGATGTTTGCGGTTAATGAGGAGGCACCTACTTCAATAACCTCTACCTGAAGGAGCCGGAGGGCAAACAGACCTCCGAGAACGACGAAGAAGACTTCCTCGCCCCCCGAACCTTCGTTGCCCCCGAAGAATCGGATGCAACAAAATCAACAGTTGAAGAGCTGGAGCAAGCCGTTTTGATCAAGCATCTCCCAGATCGAAAGGTATACCCGAGAATGGGATTAACCCCCGAACTCAGGAAAAAATTCATTCAATTTCTTATTAGTAACATCGATTGCTTTGCGTGGTCCCATTTAGACATGACAGGGATCCCTCCGAAAATAACCACCCATCGACTAAGTGTCGGCCCCAGGTTTAAACCGGTGAACCAAAAAAGATGACCTTAGTCCGAGGTAAAACACGCATTCATCAAAGATGAGGTAACAAAACTCCTCAAAATAGAATCTATTAGGGAAGTAAAATATCCCGAATGGTTGGCCAATGTGGTGGTAGCTCCAAAAAAAGGGAATAAGTTAAGAATGTGCGTAGATTATAAAGACTTAAATAGAGCATGCCCAAAAGATCATTCCCGTTGCCCAATATCGACCACTTGATCAATGCCACAGCCGGCCACGAGATCCTCACCTTTCTCGACGCCTACTTGGGGTATAATCAAATTCAAATGAACCCCGAGGATAGGGAAAAAACTTCATTCATCACGAAGTACGACACATACTGTTATAATGTGATGCCCTTCGGGCTAAAAAACGCATGAGCCACATATCAACGCCTAGTCAATAAGATGTTCGAACATCAAATAGGCAATTCCATGGAGTTTACATTGATGATATGCTAGTTAAGTCCCTGTGCGCAGAGGACCATTTGACTCATTTGCAGGAAACATTCGACGTCCTTAGAAGCTACAACATGAAACTCAATCCCGAGAAGTATGACTTCGGAGTGGGCTCGGGCAAGTTCTTAGGCTTCATGGTGTCAAACAGGGAGATTGAGATCAACCCCGATAAAATCAAAGCTATCGAAGAGATCACGGTGGTAAACAATGTGAAGGCCGTGCAACGGCTGACTGGGCGAATAGCGGCCTTGGGCCGATTCATATCGAGGTCGTCAGACAGGAGTCATCATTTCTTCTCCCTACTCAACAAGAAAAATAGCTTCGAATGGACTCCGGAATGCCAATGTGCCTTTGAGGAATTAAAGCAATATCTGACGAACCCACCTTTACTCCACACCCCGAAGGAGGATGAAACACTGTATTTGTACCTGGCTGTATACGAGGTAGCGGTAAGTGGTGTGCTAGTTCAAGAAGAGCAAGGTACGGAATTCCCTATCTATTATGTCGGACCCTAGGAGATGCCAAAACCAGGTATCCTCACCTAGAAAAGTTAGCTCTCGCATTAATAAGCGCATCTCGAAAATTAAAGCCTTATTTTCAATGCCATCGTATTTGTGTTTTAACAACATATCCTCTCCGAAGCATATTGCATAAGCCCGAATTGTCAGGCCGTCTGGCCAAATGGGCGATCGAACTCGGGGGGTACGATATCGAATACCAACCCCGAACGACTATCAAGTCCCAAATTCTGGCGGATTTTGTGGCCGACTTCACACATGCCCTTGCGCCCGAGGTAGAGAAAGAGCTTCTACTAAAAACGGGCACATCTTCAGGGGTATGGACCTTGTTCACCGACGGCGCCTCGAACGTGAAAAGGTTCGGACTCGGTATAGTCCTGAAGTCACCTACGGGCAGCATGATTAAGCAATCTATAAAAACTGCAAAATTGACTAACAATGAAGCCGAGTATGAGGCTATGATTATAGGTCTGGAATTGGTCAAAGTCCTAGAGCGGAAGTCATCGAAGCAAAATGTGATTCCCTTGTGGTGGTGAACCAAGTAAATGGAACTTCGAGGTTCGAGAAGACAGGATGCAAAGATACTTAGACAAAAATCAAGTCACATTGCACCGCTTCAAAGAATGGACTCTGGTCCACATACCTCGAGAACAGAATAGCGAGGTCGATGCTCCCGCAAACCTGGGATCATCCGTCGAGGAAGATGACATACTCCCCGGAGCTGTTGTTCAGCTATCCAAATCAGTGATCGAGGAAGGCCACACCGAGATCAACTCCAATAGCCTGACATGGGATTGGAGAAACAAATATACCGATTATTTGAAAAATGGGAAGCTACCCGTGAACCCAAAGGAGTCGAGGACTCTGCGAACCAAAGCAGCCCGATTCACACTCGACGAAAATGGGATTCTATACGGAAGAACCTTTGATGGGCCCCTAGCAGTATGCTTGGGTCCGGGGGACACAGATTACGTGCTCTGAGAAATCCACGAGGGCACCTGCGGAAATCACTCCGGTGTCGATTCTTTAGTCTAAAAGGTGATCAGAGCAGGTTACTATTGGGACAGCATGGAGAAAGACGCCAAAGAATTCGTCGAAAAATGCAACAAATGCCAGAGATTCGCACTGATGATTCACCAACCCGGTGAACAGCTACATTCAGTCTTGTCACCATGGTCTTTCATGAAGTGGGGGATGGACACCGCCGGACCCCAACCAACGGCACCAGGTAAAGCTAGATTTAATTTATTTATGACTGACTACTTCTCAAAATGGGTGGAAGCGCATGCCTTCGAGAAGATAAGAGAAAAGGAAGTCATTAATTTCATTTGGGACAATATCATGTGTCGATTCGGGATTCCCTCCAAGATAACGTGTGATAACAAGAAATAGCTCATTGGAAGCAAAGTAACAAAATTCCTCAAAGACCATAAAATCAAAAGGATCCTGTCAACACCCGACCACCCATGTGCAAACGGTCAAGCCGAGTCTACAAACAAGACCATCATTCAAAACTTGAAAAAGAAGTTGGAAAATGCGAAAGGGAAATGGAGAGAAATGTTGCCCGAGGTACTATGGGCATATCGAACAACTACAAAATCGAGCACTGGAGAGACGCCTTTCTCTATGGTATTTGGTTCCGAGGCTTTAATACCGGTCGAGGTCAGAGAGCCGAGCACCAGATTTAGACATGCCACCGAGAGCTCAAACAACGAGGCCATGACTGCAGCCTTCGAACTATTAGATAAAAAGCGGGAAACTTTACTGGTCCGAATGGCCGCCCAAAAACAATGAATCGAAAGATACTATAACAGGAGAGCGAATCTCCTACATTTCGGAGTCGGGGACTTAGTCCTAAGAACAGTCACCCTAAACACTCGAAACCCTAATGAAGGAAAGCTAGGCCCGAGCTGGGAAGGACCGTACCGCGTCCTCGAAGTGATTGGCAAAGGATCCTACAAGCTGGGTACCATGGAATTCGATCAACTTCCGAGCAATTCGAACATATCAATGCTCAAACTCTATTACTGCTAAGGTATCCGATAGAAGACGTCGGAGCATTCTACGACTCAAAGACCTTGGGTTTTAAAGCATGCATTGCACTTTTTTCCTTCGATCGGATTTTGTCCTGAGAAGGGTTTTACCAGCAAGGTTTTTAATGAGCAAACATCTATATGATACCTAAGGAGAACTTAACAAGTATTCAAGGCTTCTCTTCAATCAACCTCGAATACTGGGGGGCATCCCCCGGGAGATCACCCCCTCGACGAAGTCAAGATGAGCCAAAAAAGTGTCCCAGTAGGAAAATGATGTATCGGGCCAAACGGTCGAATGAACCGTGCCCGCATAGAATAATTAAACCCTTGACGACGAAATCATGTATACTTGTACCAAGTAATCAAAGGAATATCTTCTATCATCAAAACGACTTGCGCTTCAAAGAAGTTTGCTATTTTTACAAGAAACGGCCCCAGAACTAGATATTTCCCGAACATTTGAGGATTGACCTCAAAAACTCGAAGCCATAAGACCTTCGGGCCAGAAACTTCGAGCTCGTAAGCCCTCAATGAGGAAACATAAAAATATACAAAGAACGACTCCAGTGCCAAAGCTCTCGACGTCTCGGTGACTGTCGCCGACGGTCACCCCATTGAGGTATCAAGAATCCGAGGCCATAAGACCCCATGCGGGTGACCTCGAGCCTAAAAGCCCTCTGTGTGGCAATGTTAGAAAATGAAAAACCTCCACGAGATATTATCAACAGTGTAAGACCTCCATAAGGCAATGCCAAATCTGTAAGACCTCAAGCCAGGCATGAATTATACTTGTACCAAGTAACCTATCTGTAAGAGCTCGAGCCAGGCATGAATCATACTTTTGCCAAGCAACCTATCTGTAAGACCTCAAGTAAGGCATGTTCAAATTTATAAGACCTTACAAAAGGCACAGTCTCGATCTTAAAAGTTAAGGCTATATATTCGAACTTGTAAGACCCCTAAAAAGGCATAACCTCGATATAGACGCTGAAGCTACTTCACTCGGGGACTAAAAGGCTACGGCCAAATACAATGACTACGGTCACAAGGCTGTGCCAGCCAAACTACGCAATTCGAGGACGCCCGACCGTCGCCATAAAATCACATATCTTCACTTACTTCAAAAATACTTCGAAAAGAACCGGTTAACCAGGCTACCCTCGGCATAAGCGAAAGAGCTTCGATCACATCAGCTCCAAACAATAAAAAGACTTCGAAACAATTCAGCCATCGAGCGAAACCTCCCGAGGTGCTCGTCTATCGTCACATAACGGCTCGCAATCGAGGTTCTTATCGAACCGTCGAAGAGTCGGACGAACACAAAAAACTTCAACGGGGGAAAAATAAAGCCTAAATTAAAGGTCGTACCGACCCAATACGTAAGAGCCACTATTGCCAGCTTAAATTAAATGTCGTACCGACCCTACACGTAAGAGCCACCATCGCCAACTTAAATTAAAGGTCGTACCGACCCAATGCGTAAGAGCCACTGTTGCCAGCTTAAATTAAAGGTCGTACCGAACCAATGCATAAGAGCCACCCCAGCTTAAATTAAAGGTCGTACTGACCCAACACGCAAGAGCCACTATCGCCAGCTTACATTAAAGGTCGTACCGACCCAACGCGCAAGAGCCACTATCGCCAGCTTAAATTAAAGGTCGTACCGACCCAATGCGTAAGAGCCACTGTCGCCAGCTTAAATTAAAGGTCTTACCAACCCAGCGCGTAAGAGCCACTATCGCCAACTTAAATTAAAGGTCGTACAACCCAGCGCGTAAGAGCCACTATCACCAGCTTAAATTAAAGGTCGTACCTACCCAACGCGTAAGAGCCTAAGCGCCAGCCTAAAGAGCCGCGGGGCCGATGAAAGATCGCACTGACCAAATGCGTAAGAGCTCAAAGGCCTGCACAAATAACCTCAGGGCTGATATTTTAGACCTAAAGTTCAATGAACTCAAGTCAAAACACGACTCGGGGACTAAGCCCTAAACGGTCAACTTTCGACCATTACAAATCGCTCAGCGGTAGCAGAAACCTAAGGTTCAATTTGAGGCCCATAATTTTAGACCAATTGTCAATGAGCGTCACAGTTTATTCCTAAAAAGTAAAGGAAAAATGACAAACGATGAAAAACAAAAGCCTTTTACATATATGTTGAAAGTTCACAAGGGTGCTTTTACAAGACTTATGTTTAAACCCTAATCCATCACCGGGGCTATGCCTACGACGGCTCCCTCGGAAGTTGTGCCTTCAACACCACCGGCCGCGAGCCCCGAGTTTTCAACGGTATCTTCCCCTTCTGGGATTCCGCACCCACCTTCATCATCTCCCGAGCCACTGCTCGGCTCGCCTTCAGAAGAAAATAGGGCCACGGCCTCCTCTTCAAGGGTCTTCACCCTCTTGATCTCGGCGGACAAATTGATGCTCCCCGAATACACATCCTCGAGAGCTTGCCTCCGAGATTCTAACTGGGCATGCTTCACGAATCGAGACAATTGCAGCTCGGCCTCCTCGGACACCTTCCTGGCGTGAGCATTTGCAGTAGCAGCCTCCTCTTTGTACGAGGATACGAATGCCTCGGCTTCAGCTCTAACCTCGGATAGCGCAGCAACCAACTCAATATGAAGGCCCTTATACTTATTACTCTTCGCCCTTGCATCGTCAAGTTGATGTCCGACTGAGACTATCTCCCCCTGGAGAGTATCTCTCTTAGAGACTATCTCACTCACGTGCCGTTTGAGTTCGAGAATTTCAGAGTCCCTGGCTCGGAGTTCGTTCCTCCCTCATTAGGACATCATTCTTCTCAAGCTGCAAAGATCGACCCGAAGGTGTTAAAGCACTATAGTCGGATAAGCACGTAAACAAAAAATAAACAGGAACTATATAACCTGCTCAGTAAGATGAGTTCTTTCTCGGGACGCCGCCTCCAAGCAATCCCGAAGGCCATGGAGCTCCCCCTCCCTCTTGGTAGAAAGAGCTCTAAGCTTATCAGCTTCCGAGGTAGGATTTCTGTGCTCACCCTCATAACGAGTCAGCTCGGCTTGAAACCTGGCAAAGGTCTGATTATAAAGCACCTTGGCCTGGAACCATACAAGAAACAAAGTTAGCAGGACGAAGATCAGGGCACCGAGCAGAATTTACGAGAAAATTACCTGCTCACAGAGCATGTCGATCTCACTAAAAATAAGCAAGGCGTCAAGCTTAGGCGCAGCAAAAAGCTTTTCAAACACATTTTTATCTCCGACGGGTGCCCCCACGTCGAAAGACTCTTTATTTTGGGCATCCTACATCTCCCTCGAAGGAAAAATCGATCCTAGAGGGGAATCGCTCACTTCGACAACCCCAACAGGATCAATCAGGGTCGTCTCTTGTTTCTAGAAAGCTTCAGAACTATGCTCCCCGAACCGCCTACCAAATGCGCTCAGCTCGAGAAATATTTTGGCTGTCAATCGGCTTTGGGGTATTACCCGATACACCCTCGAAGGCCTTTTCAGCCCGAGGTAGGACAACAACGGAATATAATTCCAATTTAGAAGCCATCAACTGAGCAGTACGAGGGAGTGTCAGGCTTTCTCCCCCCTTGGGTGCTACCGAGGAATCATCTTTCTACTCGCCTTTGGCTCGGGGACTCCCCAGCACTTCTGGAGATAAGGTTGCCGAACCAGCCTTAGGTCTTCGACCTTGGCCTTCTTGGATTTCGGAGAATGAATGGACGACCTCCTTCGCTTCTTCTTCTCTTCGACAGGTTTTGGTGTATCCGCTTCACCAAGCGGTGCTTCTCTCATCAAGAAGACCTCCCCCAGACTTGTGCAAATGCAAAATATAAACACAAGAAATAAGGACGCAACCGGTGGTAGTTCTTTTGTGAGATTCAATAACAGCAGAAATAAAGGATCACCGTGGTCCTTGGCTTCCCATCGAGCCCTGGACAGATCGCGCCACACGCGCTCAACGTATGGGCTAATCGAATCTAGCCGGCTAACTCAGCCTGAGAGATCTTTAGCCGCACTAGGGTACACTGCGACAGCTGCATCAGCGGAGGAAGTCAGTTCGTGGGGGGATTTACCCAAAAGGAAAAGAGAACATTTAATTAACATAACCACTTACGTTTCATGTTCCACCTTTCAGGGAATGGCATCCTCTCCACTGGAATCAGGTCCGAAGTCCTACCTTGGATGAAACGGCTCATCCACCCTACGTTCCCAACCTCATCAGTACAAGCAAAAAGGGCTCTCGAGGCCCAACAGTGGAGCTTAATCAGGCCCCCATGGAAGAGTCGGGGACTGTACATTCTGATTAGGTGGTCGAGGGTGAAGGGCATCCCCTTAATCGTGTTCGCATAATATTTGGTCATGTAAATAATACGCCAAAATGACAGATGAATTTGGCCAAGAGTCACTCGATATCGTTCGCAGAAGTTGAAGAGCACGGGGTCTATTGAAGGCGAGGATGGCTACACCGGGCCAAGGGTAAATGGATAGGTATACACACTAAGGAAGTCGACCTTGTATGTCATTATGTCCTCCCTCCGAGAATGAATCTCCACTAGCACCGAGTCTCCCCAAAGGCAGTCAGCCTTCACCTTTTCGGCATCTGTTATTAAACTAATATATCGAGACACAGGGTCACAACATCCCCGCTTCGAAGAAGGTTTGTCGGTCTTAAAGTCAGAGTTCGTTTCAAAGGCTCCTAGGATGCATTCCCCAACATGAGGGGGTACTGTCGCTTTGCCCTTAGATAAGTGTGAGGAAGAGGAAGGCACATCTTCCTGAGGGATAGAGGTGGAAGTTTTCAACATTGTTGGTAAAAGATTTCAAAGGAGAAATGAAATTATAATCAGAAGAGAACACAAGAGAGAAGTAGGAAGAACTCTTTTGAATGTTTGATGATGCAGTGGAAAATAAGGGGCGAAGGCAGAAGTATTTATAGAGGCCAAACGTGTACGTGGAACGGGCCAAAGATATCCAAACACTGTAATTAATTCGAAGGCTTTTCAAGGGCTGTACGGGCGCGGCCTTTAGACACCCTGCTTGTCACATCAATCGCTTGATAGGGCGTAACTAACGTTGTGATGGAAATATCGAAGAGGCAAGAATTCAAGACCGTTTCTTGTCATTTTACTCTAAAAAATGCGGGGACTATCTGTATACGGCTGAAATCGAAGAGTCCGATTTTATGATCATTGTAGCATTCCGTAGCTTCACCGGGAAGGCTTGAGGCACAACTCGAGGTTCAACCCCAAGGGTTCCTTGGCTCGACCTCGGGGCAGCACAAATCGGTGGCTACCATGAACAAGCGGAAAGTTCCCAAGGCATGTGACCAAAGCTGACAATCCCTGCAAGAGTAGTACTAGTCTGTACCAGACTAGTGAATAGCTGTACCAGCTACGTTTCTTTGTAATAATTACGCATGTACCATATTGGGATTCCCCTTCCTATATAAAGAGGACCCCTATCATTTTGTAAAGGAACATGATATTGAATACAAGAACAAGAACATTCTCTGCTCTCTAACTCAAGCATATTCTCCCTTGAGTTCATTGCTTATATTTATTATATTGCCTACATTTATCGTGTTTCATTGATTGTTCTTCATTTATTATTCATTATTGATCATAAAGAGCCCTCATCAAAGCTCTTCGCACTGTTAGTCCTTTTCGACCATCTTCAGTCGAGCTCTTTGGATTAACCTCGAGGTCCAGCATAGTA
The DNA here is from genome assembly GCF_001879085.1 of Nicotiana attenuata. Taxonomy (NCBI): domain Eukaryota; kingdom Viridiplantae; phylum Streptophyta; class Magnoliopsida; order Solanales; family Solanaceae; genus Nicotiana; species Nicotiana attenuata. Next base: position 546,525 of record NW_017670579.1, on the reverse strand, counting down.
TAGCTCGATGCCCCGATCCTCGGCCACTCGTTTTGCTTGTCATGCTACCTTCAAACTCTTATCTTATTTTCTACTCTCACACTTAACACCTACTGCCTAACAACTAGCATAAAAATAAATCACGTATTTTTAGAACCACAAAATCAAATCTAATTTCAATTACCATTTTCAAGGCAAAGAAGTATTTTTGGCCTTCGCGAATGCGAAGAGGAGAAAGCTTTTTATTTCGTGACTTAGCCAATTTCTCTCACATTTTCATTTGGTTGGGCGATTTTAGAGCTCTTGGACGGGATATTTTGATCATCTACTATGAGGTAAGTTATTCCCACTTGTTATAAGATAAATATATGGATTATGTTTGGATTTAAACATGGAATTTTGTAGAAATTGTGGGATTTTGGTAGAAAACCTAGAATTTGGTATTTTTGGATTTTTACCCGAAATTGGACATGGGATTAGGAATAAATTATATATTTGAGTTCGTGGTGTTATTGAAAGTATGAGGTAAGTTATTCCCACTGGTTGTAAGATAAATACATGAATTATGCATGGATTTAAACATGGAATTTTGTAGAAATTATGGGAATTTGGTAGAAAATCTAGAATTTGGTATTTTTTGGATTTTGACCATGAAATTGGACATGGAATTAAGAATAAATTATATATTTGAGTTCGTGGTATTATGGAAAGTATAAGGTAAGTTATTATCACTTGTTGTAAGATAAACACATGAATTATGTATGGATTTAAACATGGAATTTTGTAAAAATTGTGTGATTTCTGTTAAAACCCTAGAATTTGGTATTTTTTAATTTTGAGCATGAAATTAGACATAAAATTAGGAATAAATTATATATTTGGGTTCGTGGTGTTATGGGTAATGATTATATTCAAGAATTTTTGAAATTCGGGCACGTGGGTCTAAGGTTGACTTTGTTGACTTTTCGAGCGGAGTTGGAATTACTATAAATTAATTAATTATGAGTGTTGGAGTATATTTTTATTGGTTTGCATGTTGTTTGACTAGTTTCGGATCGTTTGGCTTTGAATTGAGGAGTTAGAGAGGCATTGGAGCCGGTTATTGGAACTTCGGAGCGAGGTAAGTCTCTCGTCTAACTTTGTGAGGGGGAAACTACCCCGTAGGTATTAAATTGTTATGTGCTACTAGTTGTGGGTTCTACGTACGCACGAGGTGACGAGAATCCGTACGTAGCTAAAAGCATGTTTATGTCCGGATCGACTTAGGACTTTATCATGTAATATTTGACTTAGTTGAACTCAATTGCTAGCTTAATTACTTGAATATATAATTGGAATTAATTGGGAATATGTTAGGCCGAGCTTTATCACCTTGAGTTGTTTGACGAGATATTTGATTGAGGTAAAAATCATGTTTACTTTATGCTCCTGCACTTGTGTTGCAAATACGTAGCCCATAATTCGATAAGTTTCTTCCTTTCCTATGGATCGGGATGAACACCTCGACAGTATATTGAGATGCTTCTCTAGTTCCCGTCGATCGACCCTCGCCAGTGTACACACCACTCTGGATCGGCCCGTACGACCTCGGCATAATCATGTGTGATACCGCGAGCAGTCCGGATATTCATGAGATTTCCTTTTTATTGAGGCCTGGGATTTATATGGTATTCTTTATTCGTATGAGATTGCATTTGATATTTCTGACCACTTGAGATAGCATAAGAGATTTGAGAGGTTTGTATCGTCAATAGAAATGATGGAGGATTATATTAGTTACCAATTTACCTCATTATTACTGTTGTGCTTCATATCTGTTTATGATTTACAATACTGATTTATTGGACCACTAATAAGTGCCGATGTCGACCCCTCGTTACTACTTCTTAGGGGTTAGGCTAGATACTTACTGGGTACGTGTTGATTTACGTACTCATTCTACACTTCCCCACTAAAAGTGCAGGATCTGACAGGTTCATTTGGTGGTCATCTTGGCGCATAGGCGCAACTACTGAGGAGACTTTATGGTGAGCTGCATTCTAGGCCACGTAACGCAACCCACAGAGCCTCCACCGTATTATTTACTTTATCATGTCTCATTTACATTCCAGACAGATGTTGTATTATTATTGTACTCCTTAGTAAATGCTTATGCACTTGTGACACCGGGTTTTGGGGTATTCTAGTTGATGTTTACGGATTTGCATATTATTATCACCTTTTTTTTGTGCCTTACTAATTATGTATTTACCCATGATTTTAAATGCGTAAATTTCTTAATAAAATTTATGATTTCGAAAGTAATAAAATGAACATTTAACATGATATTCACCGTTGGATTGCCTAACGGCGATGTTGGGCGCCATCACGACCTATAGTGGGTTTTGGGTTATGACATGGTCATCTTGAGAGTTTTGGCTTGGTCTGTTGGGCCTGACATGGTATTGGATCCAAATATGCCTTGTCCGCTTAACCTTACGCATCCAGATCTTGGGCCTACTGGTCTGCATGAAGTTTGAAGTGTTGAATTCCTAGATACGTGACTAGGTATTTATGTATTTACATTAGGCCTCTGATCATTTCTCTTGGTTTGTAAAGATGAGGACGGGGAAAATAGTTTAAAGGGGGGCCTAGGGTAGTTTAATTCTCGTATGGTTGGGTAGATAGCATATCTATAGGTCCAAATAGCCTCGCCTGCTACTTGTCAACCATGCTATATTTCCTACATGTTACTTGTTACTAGCTATCATACCCGTAGGACCTTTATTTTGCATGTTTTACTTAGAAATCATAATTTTAGGATCCTAAACAATGGTAATCAGACACCGCCTATATGATTTGCAATGCCATTTAGAAATCATGCCTATATGATCTACTTTATGCTAATTTGTTCGATTATCTACGCTACTACTCTTAGAAACCATGCCTATAGGACTTTTATGCTAAATTGCATATTTGTTTGTGCTACCACAATTAAAAAGAATGTTGATAATGCCTTACACCTAGAAATCATGTCTATAGGATTGCAGGCAATGGCTTATATTACTTGACCACTGTATAACTTAAACAATCTAAGGATTAGACCTATAGAGATCATGCCTATAGGATTCAACAACGAAGTTCGCTTTTGCAATGATATCCACATCGAAACCATGTCTATAGGCTTAACACTTAATTGGTTCGTACCCCTTCACTCTCATTACTAGCCGCTTACAACTTCACCGAGGAATCCTGTTTAGGTCCAAATCAAGTAACTCGAAAATAGGGATTAATTGAATACCTTCGCAATTAGAAATCATGCCCATAGGACAATTCGATGAACCAGTCTTTAATTCTGCCACCTCTGTAAAACCCATTTAGTTAGTAATAGTTTGGCACTTATATGAACCTACCTGTGGAGGTAAATGTGAGCCCCTTTATGCTAACTGTGATTCTTTGGAGTCCTACTTGTTTAAATTATTTGGTTCCTAGCTTTTAATTTTTGAGTAGCCCTAGGTTGAGTCTAGAACCACCCTTTATAGTTTTCCAATGCCTCTTGGACAATAGGCATGGGATGGGTAGTGTTATAGGGCCAATTTTAGCACAATTGACACTGCACGACAGTAGCCAAACTTTCAGCCACTCAGCATTACTTTATCCGCACACAGTCCGGCACTTAGAATATTTCAGACTTGTAAAAACGTAGCAACATACAGAGATACGGGTAAACACCCAACCTTTATTAATTCTTGCAAAATACAAAGGACACTCTGTTGGAGAAGGCTCACATATGCTACTTGCCTTATTACCAACGAATTTACAACATATAAAGGGGCTGCCTATGGCAGATTTTACAAAGGGGCAGTTAGGGGCAGTTATACAATGTGCCTTGCACATGACAGGCCTAAAAACAAGATAACTACCTTTTTCTAAATTTAAATACAAACCTTCCCACGAATTTGTACTCATCTTCAGCATTTTGGCTAACTGCAACATGTGCTTTGCACATGCTTAACTTCCATAGCACATGTACAGAACACTTCTTCAGTCACATGACTTGCACACTTGTTTTCCAGCTTTTGCCCACACTTTGCCTTCCTGCCTTGCCTTGTCTTTGGACCATGCCTCTACCATAAGCTCATGACCATGTCTTGTCACAAACCTTGTCTTCCCACTGATCCGCACGCATGCCTTAGCCAAGTGCCATGCGCCTTCATTTGCCATAGTCGTTGCCCACAATCAAGCTGCCTTACGAACACTCAAGACACCTTGCCTAGCTGACTTGCCTAAGTCCATGCACTAATTTAGACACACCTTCATCCCCACACATTGCTTGCCAACACCCGCACGGACCTATGCCAAGGGGCAATGTACAAGCCCTTGACATAGATTTTGCCCGACATCCGTCACGTCTCAATATTAGGGGCTAACAAACCACCCTCACTAGTTGAACTCGACGCCCTCATCGAGGATGATTTCAAGTAGTCCTCAATTTGCTATTCATATTGCCACAATGAAGCACCCTTTTCCCAAGTCGCATCTGCTTCAGGCTTTCCTTTCCGTTGAATCAGAAATTCTGTCCGCCTGTTCTTCTTATGCATCCCAAGAACCCGATGGTCAAGAATCTTCTCCATTTCTTCCTCAAGCTGAGTGCGCACCTCCAGAGGAGCTCTCTTTATTTTGTGCCTATCCGGAAATTCAGGATCTTTAACATACGGCCTTAGATAACTCACATGGAAAGTCGGATGAATCTTCATTCTTTCGGGCAGCTTTAGTCGGTAAGCAACTTTACCAACCTTTTCAGCCACTTCAAAGGGACCATCATACCTTGAAACCAAAGCTCTATGTCTAACTCGGCTGTCAATCTTCTTCCAAATTTGCGGAGTATGTTTTAACAACACTTTGTCACCTACTTTGAACTCCAATGGACGCCTGTTCCGACCAATATACTTCTTCATACGTTTCTCTGCCACTTTCAAACTATCTGTTGCTTCTTCCATCATAACTTGTCTATCAAAACCATAGTGGTTGGCAGCTGGACATTTACCCCCAGTTTTCTGTTGTGCAATCTTCGTTGGTTGTTTCGGATGCTTTCCCAAAACAATCTCGAATGGACTCTTTTCCGTTGCTGAAGACTTGTGCAAATTATAAGAGAATTGTGCACAGTCTAACAAATCTGTCCAGCTTCGTTGGCTAGCAGTCACGAAATGCCTCAAGTATTCTTCCAGTAAATGATTGATTCTTTTGGTTTTGCCATCAGTTTGGGGATGATTTGCCATCGAAAACTTCAAGTTTGTACCCATCAGATTGAACAAATAAGTCCAGAACCAGCCTGTAAACCGTGCATCCCTGTCACTAATCACATCCTCTGGCATTTCGTAATACTTAACCACGTTCTCGAAGAATAACTCAGCAGCAACCTTTGAGGGACATTCAGTTGGGGCAGCAATAAAAACAACATACTTTGAAAATCTATCAACCACAACCATAATCGAAGACAACCCATCAACCTTAGGGAACCCGCTAATAAAATCCATCGAAACAGATTGCCATGTTTCTTTAGAAATAGGTAGAGGTTGCAGCAAACCCGCCTCTTTCTTCCGCTCAGTTTTGTCAAGCTGGCACACAAGGTAACTCTTCAAGTATACTTCTACATCATGCTCCATCTTGGGCCAAAAGTAGTATCTGGATAGTAGAGCCATCATCCTTTCAATTCCCGGATGACCAGCAAAGAAAGTATCATGCGTCTCTTTCAGCAGTTCACGACGCAACCCCTCACCAAGTGGCACCACGATTCTTCCCCCTCCTTTGAAATAGAGGAGATCGTCCTCGATCCAGTACCGCCTAACCGTCCCTTCTCTCACATGATTCATTGTTTTGATGTACAATGGATCATTTGCAGCAGCCGACTTGATCTTATCAAGAAAATAAGACTGAAGTTGTGTTGGAATAAACAGCAGCAAACACCTCTTTTCGACTCAATGCATCCGCAACTTGGTTGTATTTTCCCGGCTTGTGCTCCCAAATAAAGTCATATTCTTCCAAGAACTCTTGCCAACGAGCCTGCTATGGACATAGCTTTTATTATTTCTTGAAACATGTATTAGCCACATTATCCGTCCTTACGATGAATTTTGTTCCCAACAAATAGACACGCCAAATCTGCAAGCAATGGATAACAACGACAATCTCTTTCTCATGAGCTAAATACCTTTGCTCCGCTTCATTCAATTTTCTGCTTTCAAACGCCACTGGGTGGCCTTCTTTAACCAGCACACCTCCAACATCCTTGTCGGAAGCATCAGTATGAACTTCAAAGGGCAGTTCAAAATCAGGAAGCCGCAAGATAGGTTATGAGGCAATAGCTTCTTTCAACATTTCAAACACACCACTGCATTTTTCAGACCACGCCGACCTAACATTCTTCTTCAACAAATCAGTCAATGGAGCAGCTTTCTTTGAATAACCAGCAATGAACTTCTGATAGTAATTAGCTAACCCGAGGAAAGACCTCAACTCTTTCACAGAATTAGGCGCCTGCCACTCCATAATGACCTGCACCTTGTTCGGGTCCATCCGCACCTGATTTTGGGTCACCAAGTGCCCAAGAAACTTTATCTCCTATCTAGCAAACTCAAACTTTTCCATTTTCACATAAAGTTGGTACTCCCTCAAACGAGAAAACACCTTAATCAAGAGTAACATATGTTCATCCAAGGTCCGCCTGTAGATAACAATGTCGTCTATGTAGACAATGACAAAATCATCCAAGTACTCATACATCATCATTCATCAGGTTGCAAGTAGCAGGGGCATTTGTCAACCCGAACGGCATAACAAGGAATTCATATGAGCCATACCTCGTAACAAAAGTAGTTTTAGACTCATCACCTTCAGCTATCCGTACCTGCCAATAACCAGACCGTAAATCAAGCTTCATGAACCAGCAAGACTTGCTCAATCTGTCCATCAAGTCTTGCTCCAACGGAACCGGATATTTGTTTTTCACAGTCACCTTGTTCAATGCCCGATAATCAACACACATCCAAAGCGTCCCATCCTGTTTCTTTTGAAACAAAACTGGTGCACCCAATGGAGCTTTTGATGGCTAAATCAATCCCGCATCAAGTAAGTCGTTCAATTGTTTCCGCAATTCAGCCAACTCTTTTGGCACCATCCGATAAGGAGGTTGAGCAGGAGGCATCGAACCCGGCAGTAACTTTATCTTGTGATCAATAGCCCTCCGTTGTGGCAGATTTTTAGGCAACTCCGGTGGCATCACATCAGCAAAGTCACTCAAGATTTGAGCGACGAAGACCGGCAGTTCAACCTTCACACCAGGCTTCACCTTAACCATAGCAGCAAGGAAAGTATCATCTCCCTTTTCAAACCTTTTTCGACCATCATGGAAGAAACTAATGATGCCTTCCATTGAGTTTCTTCTTTCCCATAAGGATGAACAACCTTCACAAAACCAGGAGCTATTTCATGCATGATCATCACTCCGTCCAAATGAGGCATTGGAACAAAGTGATGTTTCCGCATAAAGTCAATTAGGAGGATCACCTCAAAGTCCTCCAATGGAATCACCATCAAGTTAACTTTCCCTTTCCAGTTCCCAATAGACATAGGAACGTTGTAAGCCACACCTACAATGGCTTGTGCTCTGGCATTCACTGTCTTCATGTAAGAGGGACATTTGCTCACACTCAATCCGTACTTATGCACCCAATTGGCTGAAACAAAGGTGTGAGTAGCGCTAGTATCTACCATAGCTATCACACCCTTGTCTCCAATCTTCATTTGGATGTGCATCAGCAAAGAATGAGGGTCCGTCTCATTGCTTATAGCATTAACCAACGAGATAACATTCAGCAATTGCAAAAGATTCACTAAGGCAGCAGCAACTTCTTGGCCTTCTCCATCCCGATTATTTTCTGTAGCAAGCAAAGCATTAACCCATTCTGGGTTTGGATAATTCTTGGCAATGTGAGGTCCGCCGCACGTCCAGCAACCATCGTTCTTTTTGTTTGCGATGCCTTTGTTTCTACCATGTCCATCAACAACAGCCTTGCCCTTTTCCACAACTTCTTTTCGAACTTCCTTCCTCCATTCCCCTTTCTTCTTCACATTTTTCTTAGGTTTTGAAGTAGAAGGAATTTCAAAAAGACTACAGGTACTGCGATAATGCACCAAAGAATCCGCTGCAGCAATCGCACTCAGGAGATCTTTCACGTTCTATCTCCCAAGTTTGTTCTGCGCCATGCTTGCATTCTAGAAATAAAGTTATGCAATTTATCATCCTTCGACATGTTCTGAATATCCAGCATTAAGGAAGGAATTCCTTAATATAGTCACAAATTGATCCAGTTTGTCGTAGACGTTTTAATCGATCCCTAGCAAGCCAAGATGCGTTGCTAGGTAAGAACTGGTCCTTCATTTCTTTCTGGAGTTTCTCCCACATATTAATCTCAGGTTTTCCTGCACTTTCGTCATCAGCCATGGGAGTTCTCCACCACAATTTAGCATCTCCCGTTAGGTATATGCTTGTAATTGTGACTTTCTCCCCATTTGGAACTTTGGCAGCAACAAAGTATTTCTCCATATCCCAAAAAAAGTTCTCCAGTTCTTTAGAACTAAGCGCTCCACCAAACACCTTAGGATCAGGGATTTTAACTTTAGAACGTTCTTCACTGCCTTGGCCTGGAGCAGCCAACGCCCTTCGAAGAATGGTAATTTGAGTGTTCAGAATTTCGATCTCCTTCTTCAGATCCACAACTTGAACATTCATGGCCTCACACGTTTTCTGAATGCCTTCACGAAACTGATCCATTCCATCCTTTAGACGGTAGATCTCAGTAATTAGATCTGCCGGGTCCAAAGGATCATCACTCACACCGATCATCGCCTCCAACCTTTGCACACGATCACGCAAGTCTGAAGTGGATCCACCAGCCATGGCCACAAAGCACGACCAAAACTCTGATACCAGTTGTTATAGGGCTAATTTTAGCACAATTGACACTACACGGCAGTAGCCAAACTCTCATCCATTCAGCCTTAGTTTTTCCGCACACAGTTCGACACGTAGAATATTTCAGACTTGTAAAAACGTAGCAACACATAGAGATACGGCTAAACACCTAACCTTTATTAATTCTCGTAGAATACAAAGGACACTCTGTTGGAAAAGGCTCACATATGCTACTTGCCTTATTACCAGCAAATTTACAACATATAAAGGGGCTGCCTATGGCAGATTTTACAAAGGGGTAGTTAGGGGCAGTTATACAATGTGCCTTGCACATGACAGGCCTAAAAACAAGCTAACAAGTTTACCCTTCGCGATCGTGATGGGTGGAATGCGAACGCGAAGGTATGGGATATGAAACTACGCGAACGCGACACCTGGGTGCGAACGCGATGAAGAAAAATGTAAGGCCCAGGATTTGCCCTATGCGAACGCGAAGAAGCCTACGCGAACGCGATGGGAAATCTGTTGAGGCTACGCGAACGCGGGGTAGGTATGCGAACGCGTATAAGGAACTGCCCCCCCTCCAGGACTACACTATGCGAACGCGTGAGTGGGGCCGCGAACGTGAACAAGAAGAACAACAAAGCTACACAAACGCAAAAGGAGGCCCGCGAACGCGGAGAAGGATCTGGGACCTGCAACAGCTGAAGGATTTCTGCAATATTTGCAAACTCCAAAATGCTCCGTTGAGCATCCGAAACACACCCGAGGCCCCCGGGACCTCAACCAAACCTACAGGCATATCCCATAACACCATTCAAACTTGTACCAATCCTTAAACCACCTAAAACGACGCCGGAAACTCGAATTAAACAAGGATTTGAGCCTAAGAACTTCAAATTTCATCAAAACACGCTTTCGATAAAAAACCTAACCAAAACACGTCCGAATGACCTGAATTTTCTGCCTTGCCTTGTCTTTGGACCATGCCTCGCCCATAAACTCATGACCATGTCTTGTCACAAACCTTGTCGTCCCACTAATCCGCACGCATGCCTTAGCCAAGTGCCATGCACCTTCATTTGCCATAGTCGTTGCCCACAATCAAGCCGCCTTGCCAACACTCAAGACACCTTGCCTAGCTGACTTGCCTAAGTCCATTCACTAACTTAGACACATCTTCAGCCCCGCACATTGCTTGCCAACACCCGCATAGACCTAAGCCAAGGGGCAATGTACAAGCCCTTGACATAGATTCCGCCCGACATCCGTCACGTCTCAATATTAGGGGCTAACAGGTAGGCACATATAAGGTACGACTTAGAATTGAATTAGTGCGTTTAGGTAAACAACTTAAAGATAGTAATCGGGTAGCTAGAGATGATAGTCTATGCTCGGTGGATAATATGAGTAACCGTTGCACCTAAGGTTTGCTAAGTATTATTTATATTGCACGGGGTGATCTTTTAGGCTTAAAAAATTAGGACCCCCCACCCCACTATGTCTAAATTATTCATGTGTGTCTAAGTGATTAGTGCTATTTGAGGAAACCTAGGATCTTTTTAAGTAGCGCTAAGGTTCGGACTCTTTGTAATCACAAGTTTTTTCAATTAATATTAGTTGATACTGAGTCATTTTTCATTACATCTTTGTATTATCTTGTGCCATTTCTTCAAATATCCTTTGATTTAGTTTCTTATGAATAATTTAGCTATATTCGGTCAACTTTCCCCATTTATAATAATTAATAGCATATTTAATTTATCCTAATAAAAATCAATTTATATGTTCCATTAGAATATTCTAGTTAATAGATTAATAATCCCATATAGCTTAAATTTCAGACGGGAACCACAATTATGGACTTCGAAGAGTGCCTAACACCTTCTTTTCGAGGTAACTTGAGCCCTTACCCGATCTTTGGTGATGCTGACTAGTTAGATAAGAGTTATTCGCAAATAGTTGCCGTAACGCACCTTAACGTTGTTAGGTGACAACTCTTCTCTTTTAATACCCATTATAAAAGAGTTGTCACATGTCGATACCCGCCTTCGCCAATAATGGGGCACGACACCAGATGAAATAGAGTCTTAGTCTCAAACTTCCGTGCCATCCCAAATCTGAGGTTGTAGGTGAGTTCATCTACGAACTCTCTCTCTCTAGTAGTGGCAACCAAAGCTAGTGCATGATGAGATAACTCTGGAAACCTCATAGCATACTCAGACACAGTCATACTCCCGTGGCATATCTGCTTGAACTCGATGCGCAATTGCATCCCTGTGGGTCTGTGGAACAAGCTCTACCAAGAAAAGATTCGAGAACTGGGACCAAGTGAGTGATGTTGCGCCAGCTGGCCTGCTCGTCTTATAAGTCATCCACTATCTATATGCTGCCCCATCAGCTAAAAAATGGTATGGTTGACTCCGCTCTGCTCCACCACACCCATGATACGCAGAATGCGGTGTGTTAGGCCCCAGAAAATTTCGCTAAGTAAATTAGGATTTCGTGGTGCCATGTAGGCTAATTATAATGTTTTATGTGCTATTAACATGATGGGCATCAATTGGATTTGGTATATAAGTGTATAAGTCTTTTAATAAGTAATGTGGGGTCCAAGGAAAGGCCTAAGTCTAAGTCAAATTGGAAAAATTTCATAATAGGCTAAAATTCCAAATGAGTTCGCACAAGCCCCTACTTTGAACGAGCATATCTAAATATGTATAAGGTTTTATGTGATTAACAACCTATCATATTGAAGGTCTTCGAGTCTAGTTTCCAACGCTTCAAACCGTTGTCATTTGGACATTCCTACACAAAGTTATGATCAAATTACCAAAGGCTGCAAAAATGCGATCCTGTGTCGAATCTGCGATCGCAAATATGTCGCATTTTTGACTCTGCGATCGCAGATTTGTCGCAGATTGGGCCAGTGTTGCCCAATTTGGCACCTATTTTGCGATGCATTCTACAGCCCACTTTCTTGTTTTGCGGTCCATTCTGCGATCGCAAACCCTGTTTCAGAGGTCTATTTTTCCTATTTTTATAACCCGACCCCATTTTCATAAATAGGTTGAAGGGCTTCATTTAGGGTTATTTCCTACTGATATTAGAGAGAGATGAGAGCATATAGAACGAGAAAGGAGGGGCCTAGCTTCATAATCATCCAAATCTTGCTCAAGTCTTCAAGAATCAAGGAAGATAACCATAGATATTCCTCCATCCGGGTAAGTCCTACTTCCAATAATTCATGCAAGAGGTTAAAGGTTCAAATATGTTGTGGGGGCTAAAAATAGGCCATGCATGTGGGACTAAGTTGTAGTATGTGATGTTAAAGAACTAATATGGGTAGTTCATGTTAAAATTGGTTGAGGGAGGAAGGAATTGCCATTTCTAAACCTTGTAGTCTACTTCACATGTTAGGTGTTTGATGAAATTCCTAAGAGAGTTACACCATGGGTAGTCTTCCTAATTATTAATCGATTTTCGCTATCTCCTTATAGATTGTTATTGCTAGAGGTGTTGGTATATTGTAGAAACTTAACGGGAAGCTCTTTGAGGTATGTATGGCTAAACCTCTTTATTAGAATCGAGCTCCGTTGGTGTATATGCAAATGAGGTAAGACTGAAATTTGTGATGAATTGATTGTTATTTCACATGAATTGGTTTTGCAACTGTGTATACGTGATAGGGGCGCCTCAACATGTTTAATATACTATTCTTGCTAATTTAAAGATGTGTGAAGAATATAAACCATGTGTTGGAATGCCTAGACCTCATTGTCAGGATTTAAATTGAGATTGTCATGCCAACTATGTGAAATCTTATCTATGTTTACACTTGAATTGCTCCTGTTTGTACCTGTTATCCTAAATTGCAATGTTTGTATTGAAAGTGGGCATGATGTGGAAATTGTGGCCCTAAGTGCCCGTGAACTAATATATGTGAAACAAAAATTGAAGTGAGATGATTAATGGAAAAGGGTAACGTCTTGGTAAGACGGCTTAGCAGATCGGATGCCATGCTACACACATGGTGGTATTGTGCTGATATTGAAATCGAAAAGTGAGGATGAAATTGTGATTGAGGTAACGTCTTGGTAAGACGGCTTAGGCGATCGGGCCGTGATCGGATGCCATGTTATACACACATGGTGATAATGTATTGATAATTGAAATTGAAAAGTGAGAGTGAAATAATGGTAATGTCTCGGGGAGACGGCTTAGCCGATCGGGCCGTATCGGAATCCGCTCAAGGAAGCGGTGGTAATGTGGAAATGATGCAACAATATGGAATGCCCCAAACTAAAGTTATGGAAATTATGTGAAAGCTATGTGACCCCTTATTTGTATTTGATGATGTGGTGATTGTTTAAAGCTTTGTTGATCCTTATGATTTCTTTATTCTAGTATGGTTGTTCTTTCTAATGAGATGGTGTTTAGTTATACATACTAGTGCTATTCGGCGGCACTAACGTCCCTTTTGCCGGGGGCGCTACATCTTTAAATGGATGTAGGTATTTCCATAGCAGGCAGTGTTGGTCGCAACTAGTGCCGCATCATCCTTTCAGCTGACTTGGTGAGCCTCACTTCATTTTGGGGTCTTGTTTCATCTGTTTATCATGTACATTGTATTTGAGGTATAGCTGGGGCCTTGTTGCCGGCATGTCCATATTATTCTTCAATTGTATTTAGAGGCTCCGTAGACAGGTTGTAGGTGGAGTTTGATAATGGGTAATTGAATTAGAAATATTGATATTTGGCAAGATGTATAAAACTTGTAATATTTTTTTTTGAAAATTATGAATGAAGTTGCTAATGGAAATCAAAATAGAAGTCGTTAATGATATATGTACAAAGTATGATTAATGGAGTTCATCTCCTCTTTATTCATGAATTAGTTTGGGTAGAATGAAACCTAACAGGCTTGCTCAGTCGGGTTTACTCGGTTGTGCCCGGTTGCGCTCCTCGGATTTGGGGCGTGACAAACTTGGTATCAGAGCCGAAGGTTTTAAAGTGTCCTAGGATGTCTCGGAGCCGTGTCTAGTAGAGTCCCTCTTATCGGTGTGTAGTCGACCACATCTATAAGTTGGAGGCTATTCGGACATTTAGGAATTTCACCCTTCTTTGATACTCCACATCGTGCAGTAGAGCTCAAGATAGGGAGCTAATTTCCATTCTATGTCTTAATCTCAAGATGATTAATTCATGATTTTGGAAGCAGTAAGGAGGGAATAACCCCCACCATTGAATATAAGGGATATTGCCCAAGCGTTTGTTAGGAGAATGTATCGAGCCATGGAGGGATTGGTAGAACTTTTTGCTAAGGGGAGTACCTTTGTTCCTATTAATGTCTCTGCACCACCAGATCATGTAGTATATCAGTAAGTTACCAACGTGCGTTAGGGATGTGGAGTCAAGGGGCATCGATTAAGTTATTGCCCTATCAACCTAAAGTCACCAAGTAAGTCACTCCCTAGTACATCATTATGAACAACACAAAATTTTTACTCATTGCATGTCTACATCCATATTGAAGAGTCCTCATAAACATGGTCTTATAAGATGTGAGTCACAAAAACTTGTGTGTAACTACTCCTTGAAGGAGACATATTGTTCATGAATCCACTCTATCACAAATTCTCTTATTTACATCCTCTTGTGGAATTAAGTTCCATAAATACGTCCTTGAATGGAGTTATAACTCTAGGATTAATACTTCCCACTTTCTTTTCTAAATTCTCAACAGGGGACTACATCCAATGAATGTGTTACAAAATCTTTTTTTATGGACAATGTCTGCTCATTTTTGCCTATGCATGTACCATCGTAAAGTTTACCTATGTGGTGTCAAGTTCCATGTAAAACATCCCAGTGTTGCGATCCTTCTCGAGTCACTCTTTTACTCACTTGTGTATATGGCTTATATGGTTTGAACAATCACTCTACTCTCTTGCGAGTATCATCATGAAAGCTTCTCAATGTCTAGTAACATAAGAGCATACCTTAACCCCTATCACATGAGTGCATGTCAATCGAAATGGTCACCGTATGCATAAAGTCTCTCTGAAAATTGAGATCCTCACATCCCCGTCATAGGAAGATCTTATGACGCCATCTTAGTATAACTTTCGTGTCCACTAGGGACATCCCGCCATAAGTAGCTCACTTTGTTCCTAGTATCGTGGTTTCCCGTGACGTGGTCGTGTATTGCAGTTGGAAGTTAATATAGCAGAAGCATGTCCAGCTCATAGCAAATGTTTATTTTCTATTTACACCTCCACAACATGTGATAATTGTGTTCCCTAGTTAGTGAATTCATTGTGCTAGTTTCCCCACACTTGTTTGATAACCATGAGAGAACATATCCTTCTATGTGTCATTGTAACACTTCCTATCTTGTAAGGACCCTTACTAGGCTCTTCGTCAAGACCAAGCACACCTTTGGAGGTTATCGTAGCACAACGCCTGTTTCTCCTTTTTTCTGTCTTTCATTAGCATCTGGGTATTTCTCAAGTCAAAATCCATGGAGAACTCATTATGAACATCTGCAAACCTTCCATGATTATTTTATACTATCTCATTGGGTTCCAACCGCACTTCAAGTTCATCAAGGGTTGATAGCATGCTGCAATTGCTGAGATTGAATGATCTCCTTTCGATAATGGATTATCTACACATGTGCTAGTCCAACGATCTGCTTATCAGTCTAACTCTCGCCTTTTGGTTTGGGTTGACCAAGGAGAAATACACCTAGTAACACATTCATATGTCAAAGCCTTTCTCTCAGTCAAGTCTTATAGCATCTCCCGATGTGGCTTGTAATAGCTGGTTGTGTAGAAGTGCGATGTAGTGCTTCATTATGAAGTAGAGTTGCCAAACATAATTGGATTTTTGAATTCTGGAGCTATACATCACGTGACTTCATACAGAGATCTTCTTTCAGAAATTTAGCTTCTCGTAATGCCTTTATATTACCACCCTTCCTAGTGGTTACAATGTAAAGGTTACTACCATTGGCTCTCTCACTTTCTTTTCATTTATCTGCTCTGCTTGTCCCTGTGACTAGATAACCTAGGTTACTTCTCCCCGATAAATACATTAAGACGTCTCATTCTTTCAAACTTATCCATGTGGGCACTTTGAGGCCTTGTTCTATATCAACTCGTAATGGTTTTAAGTACTTTCTCGCCATTGTTAATGATTTTCTAAGGCTACGTGGGCTTGTCTCATGGGTTACAAAAGTAATGATTTCCCCTAGGTTCAAGCTTATATTGCCTTGATTTCAAACCAAAGTGCGTCCCCTTTTCAAAAAAGTCTTAAATGGGTCAGATTGGATGGGTTACGTGGCCTTCTGCTCACTCGACTTCTAGAATAATTGACTATGTCATTGTCATGTGAGGGGAGTTTTTCTACCCTTGGTATTCCACCTCCCTGGGTGGATAGGAGTGTCATTTGTCTTTCTCCCAGGAGCATCATGTTAACCATTAGAACCCCTCTAACCAATACATGATTTCGTCCCAACATTTAGATGTCCTAGCTATGTGGTTTTACTCGTGAAAGGTTGAGATTAGATGCCTTCAGATTTTTGCACATATCATAAGCATATTGATTTGGAAGACAAGTTGTCGTATCTTTAGTTCTCTCATATAGGATCAATTATCAAGAAGAGTTAAGCTGTTTGAAATATGATAATCTCATAACTGTTCAACTTCTTTTCATTCTCATGGGCTTGTGGCATAGATTCCTTGTGTCAATTAATGTTAAGAGTGTAATTCAACTTCATGTATTTTGAAACCCATATCGCATTCAAGGTGCTAGAGTATTCTCATTCTTGATAAATGGATTTTCCCTACACTCCAGGAGACGACTGGGTCACGTACTTGAATATTCCTCCTTAATGATTCGTATTGCCAATGTACTAGTTACCCATATGCCTCATTTGTCTAATAATTAATGTCGTCACAATGATTAACCATGTCAGTATTGTTAGTAGTAATTTTAATGTCCCTTAATATAACCTCAGAAAGTACTCTGCTCAGCGCATTAATGAATTCCTGGATAACTCCAGCCTGATCTTGAACTCTGTTGTCCCTCATTATATTAAATCCATTGGGTTTTGAAGGTCCAAACATGTCGAATGGGGATCATCCCCGTGTGATCACATATATTAGATAGGTAATTTTATGGTCAGTGTATGATAGCACATCTTAGATTAATTGTTGAAGGTCATCAAAAGTTTAGCGTGGGTGTTCGCGTAGAGATTTAGAGTTTAGGAATGTGAATGGGTTATTCTCAATATTTTCTCTCTAAAGATGTTATGTGAATTGATAATTGTCACGACCCAAACCGAAGGGCCGCGACGGGCACCCGGTGCCTTACTCAACCGAGTACCAACGTAACATATCTTTCTTATCATACTATCATGGGTAAATGAGCTAGAAAACCCTTCATGAGATAACAAGAATAAAACATAAGGGAATACTTAACGTATGATGACTCAGCATGATATACAAACTTATACATATGACATACGGGCCTATAAGGCCGACATGACCATTTGTAAACTCAAAACATAGGCCGACAAGGCCATACAAGTATCCACACACCTGACATCTGTCTACAAGCCTCTAAGAGTACATAAAATTAGAAAGGTCGGGACAGGGCCCCACCATACCAATCAATACATATCCAAAGCATACTGACCAAATAGGCAACTCCGGAGCAAGTGGAGTACACCAACACCTTCGCTGAGCTGATAGCCTACTAGGAGGAATGTCAACCTGTCTATCGGGACCTGCGGGCATGAAACGCAGCGTCCCCAGGCAAAAGGGACGTCAGTACGAATAAAGTACCGAGTATGTAAGGCAGGAAAGCATAAATAAGAACAGTAATGTAAAGAGAGATAGAGGAGATACAACCTGTAACATCTGAGTGCCTCTGGGGGCTACTGACATGAAATGCATAATACATATATATACATAAACTTTTAAAAACATACGCCTCTGTGGGCATCATCATCATCATATCATACCCGGCCTCAAAGAGGACTCGGTAAAAACGTACCCGGCCACGTGGAGCTCGGTAAACCCAACTGATCAGTGGTTGCACAATAGGTGCCATACCCGGCCGACTATAGCGCGGCTCGGTAGAGTAAAATAGATACATATATAATGCATGCTGGACTCATGGAGTCACGTTCTAAACCTTTTGGAGTGACATAAGGTCATTGCACCATCGATTAACATTATGGACATCATACCATCAATATGAACTTCACTAGGACTCAAGGATCATATATACTTTCTTGGAATAACTTTGTAAGGAAAGAATAACATGGACAACCTTAGTTGCTAGGAGTAGATTCATTATGAAATAGCGTATCGTTTATGTTCGTTTCACTTTAGATCATGACAAAAGAATGAAGGAAGAGCCTTAACATACCTTAAACATACTGTCCTTAATACCTTCTAAGCAACTCTTCAAACACAAGTCAACTCGATCTATCATAGCATAA
>NW_017670579.1:467938-526948 GCF_001879085.1 Nicotiana attenuata | reverse complement strand
GTGAGTTCTAGCTATTAGGAAATGAATTTATCAACATTCCTTCATATTTAAAAGCTTAAATACAGAAATAAGGCATTTTCTTAACTATTAAATACCTTCCAAAACTCCAACTACAAAGAAAAAGAGAGGCAATATAGCGATACTCACGTCGTGGGGATCGTTCTAGTGTTATTGCTTCGTGATTTTGTGCCTCGGATGATAATCTTGTTGGATAACCTTGTGGACAGCTTAAGGGTGAGGTTAGGGGTCTTATTTGGTCGAGCTCTCTGGAATTATGAAGAAAGAGACGACATAGGAAGATAAATATCCATTTTGGTTGAAAAGTCAAAAGGTGCTACTTGGCACCATCTCATTGGCCCTTTTTCAAATACCTATATCTTTTTATCCGGATATCGTATGAACGAACGGTTAAGAGTGTTGGAAACTAGATTCCAAGACCTTCAATTTGATATATAATATGTCCCAAAAAGACCTCATATAACACACGAAATGTATTGCTCAAAAAGCTTTAGTGACACACCTACTTGCCAACTATACAGTCTGTGCAGTCTTGCAAAACTGCAAATATCTCTCTACCCCGATGTCGTATCGAAGAACGGTTTAATGCATTGGTAACTAGACTCGTAGATCTTCAATTTGATATGTAGATCCTCCATTGATTCCAAGTATATTGGGAGAAAAGTGCATCTACATTTGACCTAAATGTCAGCAAATTATAAATGGAACTTGTGATGACCTTTTCCAACTTTTGTTCCACAACTCGCTTGACTTCAAAACATAACACCAACTATCGTACGACTAAAATATCTCATAATACAATCTCGTTATAATGTTAATAACCCTAGTATCACCCCAAAAGTACATGGTAAAAAAATATTCCAACTTGTCGACTTTCGACGAAACTTATTTTCTTCAATTCATTTAGCTTCTAAGCCTTCAAACCCTCTTGCTACTTGGTATTAATGATCTTAAATATTTGTAACCTCCACGTTAACATGATGAACTAACTTTGTAAACTTTTCAAAGATGATTCCATTTCTGAGCTTACATTAATTGACTTATGACGTACTCTTACATACAATAACACGGGGTGTAACAATAATGAAGGTGGAATAAGTGTAGTTCACATTAGGCCCACTAGGAGTATGAAGTTTCCCCATAGTTGTCCCCCATTTATTTTGTGTATTCACATGTCTATGTCTACGAAGGTATTTGGAGATCCTTTGTGTATCATTATGGTAGAAATTATTGAAGGTGAAGTTAATGGATATTTAGCTTATGCGAGGTATGTAGCTGTCATCCTTGTTAGATAAGTTTGGAGGTTGGGATTGTTCCGTAAATGTGTTATGGCAAAGCTTGTAAGTCGAGGAGGCTACCTTGAAGGCCGAAAGTGTCGTGGAAAGAAAATATTTTCGCTTGATTGTATAACAATTGGTTTTGATTTGAAAGGTACCTTCTAGGTGTTAATATTTAAAAATGTACAGTCCATGTCCAGGTATCATCGTGATAATGTAGTGCTTGTAATGCTGAGGTTCGTGTTATTGATATATACATTGTGGTGCTTTATCGAGTTGTTGACGTATTTTTTAGGATGGTTTTGGTGGTTCTCTGGCAGGTGGATAGTCCTAGTTACAAAGGAGACTCTGCCGAAATTTCTGAAAAATTTGGGAGTTAGTCAAAATTTAGGGACTTGAGAATGTAAGGCCCCGGAAAATTTCGCTAAGTGAATTAGGATTTCATGGTGCCATGTAGGCTAATTATAATGTTTTATGTGCTATTAACATGATGGGCATCAATTGGATTTGGTATATAAGTGTATAAGCCTTTTAATAAGTAATGTGGGGTCCAAGGAAAGGCCTATGTCTAAGTCAAATTAGAAAAATTTCATAATAGGCTAAAATTCCAAATGAGTACGCACATGCCCCTACTTTGAACGAGCATATCTAATATTTATAACGTTTTATGTGACGAAAAACCTATCATATGAAAGGTCTTCGAGTCTAGTTTCCATCTCTTCAAACCGTTCGTTATTTGGACATTCCTACACAAAGTTATGATCATATTACCAAAGGCTGGAAAAATGCGATCCTGTGTCGAATCTGCAATCGCAATTATGTCGCATTTTTGACTCTGCGATCGCAGATCTGTCGCAGATTGGGCCAGTGTTGCCCAATTTTGGGCACCTATTTCGCGATGCATTCTGCGTCCCACATTCTTGTTTTGCGGTCCATTCTGCGATCGCAGACCCTGTTTCGGAGGTTTATTTTTCCTATTTTTATAACCCGACCCCATTTTCATAAGTTGGTTGAGGGGCTTCATTTGGGGTTATTTCCTACTGATTTTGGAGAGAGATGAGAGCATATAGAGAGAGAAAGGAGGAGCCTAGCTTCATAATCATCCAAATCTTGCTCAAGTCTTCGAGAATCAAGGAAGATAACCATAGATTGTCCTCCATCCGCGTAAGTCCTACTTCAAAAATTTCATGCAAGAGGTTAAAGGTTCAAATATGTTGTGGGGGTTAGAAATAGGCCATGCATGTGGGACTAAGTTGTAGTATGTGATGTTAAAGAACTGATATGGGTAGTTCATGTTAATATTGGTTGAGGGAGGAAGGAATTGCCATTTCTAAACCTTGTAGTCTACTTCATATGTTAGGTGTTTGATGAAATTCCTAAGAGAGTTACACCATGGGTAATCTTCCTAATTATTAATCGATTTTCCCTATCTCCTTATAGATTGTTATTGCTAGAGGTATTGGTGTATTGTAGAAACTTAAAGGGAAGCTCTTTGAGGTGTGTATGGCTAAAACCCCCTTTTATTAGAAATCGAGCTCCGTTGGTGTATATGCAAATGTGGTAAGACTGAAATTGGATTGATGAATTATTTCACATGAATTGGTTTTGCAACTGTGTATACGTGATAGGGGTGCCTCAACATGTTTAATATACTATTCTTGCTAATTTAAAGATGTGTGAAGAATATAAACCATGTGTTGGAATGCCTAGACCTCAATGTCAGGATTTAAATTGAGATTGTCATGCCAACCATGTAAATCTTATCCATATTTACACTTGAATTGCTCCTGTTTGTACCTATTATCCTAAATTGCAATGTTTGTATTGAAAGTGGACATGATGTGGAAATTGTGGCCCTAAGTGCCTATGAACTAATATTTGTGAAACAAAAATTGAAATGAGATGATTAATGGAAAAGGGTAACGTCTTGGTAAGACGGCTTAGCCGATCGGGCCGTGATCGGACGCCGTGCTACACGCATGGTGGTATTATGCTGATATTGAAATCGAAAAGTGAGAATGAAATTGTGATTGAGGTAACGTCTCGGTAAGACGGCTTAGCCGATCGGGCCGTGATCGGACGCCATGTTATGCACACATGGTGGTAATGTCTTGATAATTGAAACTGGAAAGTGAGAGTGAAATAAAGGTAACGTCTCTGGGAGACGGCTTAGCCGATTGGGCCATGATCGGACTCCGCTCAGGGAAGGGGTGGTAATGTGGATAAAATGATGCAACAATATGGAATGCCACAAACTAAAGTTATGGAAATTGTGTGAAAGCTATGTGATCCCTTATTTGTATTTGATGATGTGGTGATTGTTTAAAGCTTTGTTGATTCTTATGATTTCTTTATTCTAGTATGGTTGTTCTTTCTAATGATATGGTGTTTAGTTATACATACTAGTGCTATTCGAGGGCACTAACGTCCCTTTTGTCGGGGGCGCTACATCTTTAAATGGATGTAAGTGTTTCCATAGCAGGCAGTGTTGGTCGCAGCTAGTGCCGCATCTTCCTTTCAGCTGACTTGGTGAGCCCCACTTCATTTTGGGGTCGTGTTTCATCTGTTTATCATGTACTTTCTATTTGAGGTATAGCCGGAGCCTTATTGCCGGCATTTCCATATTATTCTTCAGTTGTATTTAGAGGCTCTGTAGACAGGTTGTGGGTGGAGTTTGATAATGGGGAGTTGAATTAGAAATACTGATATTTGGCAAAGATGTATAAAACTTGTAATATATTTTTTTGAAAATTATGAATGAAGTTGCTAATAGAAATGAAATGGAAGTCGTTAATGATATATGTACAAAGTATGATTAATGGAGTTCATCTCCTCTTTATTCATGAATTAGTTTGCGTAGAATGAAACCTAACAGGCTTGCTCAGTCGGGTTTACTCGGTTAAGCGCCTGTCGCGCTCCTCGGATTTTGGGGCGTGACACGGTGACACTGATCCAAGAAATTTTGTGCATCCTCAGAAGCCCCTCTACTAAACCGGGGAGGATGGAACTTCCGGAATCTCTCCAAACTCCTCTGCCCCTCAACCGACAAAACTAGTCCCACCCTAGGCTAAACTACAAACCACTGTATGTACTGGCGCAACACCCAGTGTTTGATAAGCATGATCCGGCTGCCTTGGTGTACAGGTGGAGGGAGTCTGGGCTCCTCCCCTAGCCTGTGAAGTAGCTGGTGCAACTGGAATTAACCCCTTGTGAGCCAAAGTCCCAAACATGCTCAGGAAATGTGCCAAGGTCTCCTGGACCCCCGATGCAAAAATCAGGCTGCCCAAATGCCTACCTAACATGCTCATGCTCTTGAACCTCAACTGGAGCTACTGGAGGCTCAACAGCAGCTTCCCTGGCAGATGCTCTAGCTGTAGCATGTGCTCCTCTTTGGCCTCTACCACGGCCCTGGCCTCTAGCGGCTCTAGGGCATAGGCATCTGATCATCGGATATGGTAGAGCGTATCCTCACCATCTGTGAGAGAATAGAAAGATAAAAGCTCAAACTCCAAAATCATAAATCCACATGATAAGGAATGAAAGAAGTGAAATTTTCCTAAGAGTTCCGTAGCCCCTCGAAGATAAGTATAGAGGTCTTCGTGCCAATCGGTATGACTTTACTAAACTTGCTCGTGACTCATAGAATCTATAAACCTAAAGCTCTGATACAAACTTGTCATGACCCAAATTCCTCCATAGGGTTCGTGATGGCATCTACTGTGTAAAGATAGGTAAGTCGATCACTTAACATTATTAAGACAATAAAGACATGATATAATGAAACGAGGTTTAAGATAAATGCGAAAATAGAAGTAATACAAGCCCAAGCGGCAATACCCAACACAACTTTCCAAAACTAGATGTACGGAGTCACGAGATCTAACTGTATAAATGAGAATATCTCAAAACACAGCATTGTTTGCACTACATATACAACACTTATGAAAAATAGAGTGTGACTCCGAGGCGTGCAGGCGGACGACAAGTATATCCTGAAGTCTCTGGTGTGTAGAATGCCACATTGACGAATAACCTAATGCGAAGTACCTGGATCTGCACAAAAATATGCAGAATTGTAGTATGAGTACACCACAAAGGACACCCAGTAAGTATCAAGACTAACCTCTATCGAGTAATGACGAGGTTCAAGTCATATGATATTCACTAGATAAAAAACTTGTATAGTGAATATATCAAAGAAGCTGATAACAGAAATCTAGCTCAAAACAGCAATAACAATATCTTTAAAATGTGAAATAATAACTTAGTGCAGTAAAATCCTTTCTTGATCACAAAACATAAAGTTAAGGTAAGGAACATGATAATACGTCGATTATCGCCAATAACTCATATAAGTGCAACCGAAAAATTTCAAAAACAATTATGCTATAAAAGTGTCAAATCAACACAGTCACAAAAACAAGAAAGACACTCTGAAACATCATCAATAATGCTATGTGAGCCAACAATGATATGTCTCCCTTATTTCGCCACATGGGCATATAGCCACCCTTATTTTGCCACGTGGGCAGCCCAAGATAACGCCACCCTTTTTTTGTCCCACGCGTATAACAATAGAAACAATCGCATAGTAAAGACCTTGTGGTGACATCCCCAATCAATTTTCTCAACATATCCACAAGTGCCACAATACCACAAAATCATAATACCAAGTGCCACAATATCACAACCAATGATACCAAAGTTTCACCAAGATGTAAGTTCACAACATTCAACAATTGTGCACAAGGACATAACAATATTCATAAAAATGGAGGGGTGTTCAACAAATACAGTATGACTAAGGCTAAGTCAATGTAATGATCAAGATCAAATAGTCATAAAGTGGTCTCAGCATGTTTCATATGAAGTTCATTAGCACATTAAGGAACATTAATAGTCTACGGTCTATTCCGGTCAAAACCGCATATAGTATCCATATAAACGCTCGTCACCTCATGTACATGTGTCTTTTCACATCATAGAAATCAAAAAAATTTGGGCTAGCAACGAAAGGGGTTTTCCTCACACAAAGTTAGGCACGATACTTACCTCAAATATGCCAAATCAGTACTCTAAGAAGCCTTTCCTATGTGAATCACCCCCCGTACGACTCAAATCTAGCCAAAATAATTTAATAATATTAATAGAAGCTCCGGAAACAACCCCAAACAATAAAGCTTCGATCTTGAACGAAAATCAAAAACTCAACTCCCAAAGTCAACCTCTGGCCGCACCTAGGAACCCGACCAAACTCACAAATTCCGAATACCCACTCCGATACGAATCCAATATATGTTTTTCATCCAATTCCAACCTCAAATTAACCTTCAAATCGTCAATTCTCACTCTCCAAATTCATAATCCAAAAACCTTCAAATATCACCTTAAATTCATATAATCAGATGTAATAATCTATGGGTAAATAATGTCTAACACCATAATCAAGTGAGGATCTCTTACCCCTTAAATTTTGATGGAAAGCCCTTCAAAAATCCCCTTCAACCGAGCTCCACAACTCCAAAAATTAGAATAAGACCAAATCCTTCAATATAAGTATTCTGCCAGTGATTCTGCATCTGCGGACCAAAGTGTCGCACCTGTGACGCCTCTTCTACGGTCCATTCCTCGCATCTGCGAGGTCCACTCAACAAGCTGACCATCCACTTCTGTAGAAAACAAGACACATCTGCTGCTCCGCTTCTGCGATAGATCATACGCACCTGCACCTACTCACTTGCACTCAACTGTCTGCACCTGCGTACTCAGACCAACTAGCCCAGCTCGCTTCTGCGGCTCCATGTCCGCATCTCACATGTGCTAAAGCACCAGTAATAAGAAACCTTCAACTATGCAACTAAATCCCAAATTATCCGAAAACAATCTGAAACGCACCCGGGGCCCCCAAGACCTCGTCCAATCAAACCAACCAATCCATAAATATAACACGTACCTAACCAAGGCCTCGAATGACACTAAAGAATATCAAAACTACGAATTGCACCTCAATTCAAGCCTAAGGAAACTAATGAACTTCCGACTTCCTAAATTCATGTTAAACCATATCAAATCAACTCGGAATGACCTCAAAATTTTGCATGCAAGTTCCAGTTGACATAGCAGACCTATTACAACTTCTGAAACCAAAATCCTAAGCCGATATCCGCAAGGTCAACTCCCGGTCAAACTTATTAACCTTTCAAACCTTAAACCTTCAAACTTTTGCCAATTCAAGTCAAAACAACCTAGGAACCTTCAAATTCAAATCCGGACATACGCCTAAGTCCAAAATCACTATATGAAGTTATTGGAGCCATCAAAATACATTATAGAGTCATTTACAAAAAAATCAACCTAACATCCCGTCAAGTCATGTAACCATAAATACATATATATAAAGTATCAATTAGGAGAAACAGGGCTAAAATACTCTAAAACGACTGACGGGTAGTTACATATAGGCATACATCCTGCCTAGGGTTCATGCCTTATATACATGCATACATCCATGCATGGTTATTTTTCGGTCCACGTGCATTTTATATTCTTACCTTATATTTATATGCATACATCACTGCATATGATTCTCGGATATGGATTGAGTTTATGGCACGAGGTCTCTACCGTGTGTATATTAGAATATTGTAAATAATTGGGCACGAGGTTTTTTCCATGCAGTGACTGTGATGTAATATTGATTATGGCACGTTAGTTGTCCATGCAATTGTTATGATTATGCCACGTGAGTTGTCCGTGCTATTATTATAATTATCGGTGCATGCGTTGCCCGTAAATATGTGAGTTGTTCGTGCGGTTATAGTATGTGAGATGTCCGTACCCGTGTGGATACAGATCCGCCTCCACACGCTACAGATAACTCACGTGTTGCACGGACAACTCATGTGGTAATAGTATCAACTGAATGGACAACTCACATACTGCTAGGACAACTCATGTTCCAATAAGATGAATATCGGGATCCGTACGGACAACTCACGTGCTAATAATCACAATCCGCCGGGCACTGTCACATGCTCAATATCACAATCTGCCCGGAGCCGTCACAGACACAATATCACAATCCACCCAGCATGATCATGCGCTCAATATCACAATCTGCCCGGCATAGTCATAGGTTACCAGTCCAAACCATATCACACATAAGACAGATATGCAAGAAAACATGTACATGATCAAAGAACATCAAATTTCATAATCCTGGACTGGTATAAGTGACATGCTAATGTGTATTCATGTGCAAGTGTAATATCATAGCTCAAAATAGGTGAATACACCACAAAATAGCAGCTATCAGGCTAAATCAAGAGGTTACCCTCTATAACCTCAAACATGTCTTAGATAGGTCACAACAGGGGTTCAAATATGAGATACATCACAGTATGAGGTTTATCAATCAATACAGGGCATGTCATAGCCTAAGCACTATCCCGAGCAGGGATAAATACCCTGGTGCTCGCACATGGGCTCAACCACACACATATGTGCACCCATAGCATGTAGCTATCACAAATAACTCAGGCAACTAGTACTTCAATCAAGTTTAGATAAGATACTTACCTCAAGCAAGCCAAAACAAACTCGAGTAAGCCCAACAATACTCTAGAAATGCCATCATGCACGAATCAACCTCAGAACGGCTCAAAACTAGCCAAAAGCAACTAAAAATCAGCAAATAATGCCGAGGGAAACTAACCAAACGAAAAAGGTCGAATCTTTAATCAAATACTCAAAGTCAACCGACAGTCAAACCTTATGTTTTCACCTCGAAATCCGAGAAAACTTACAAAATCTGACAACCCATTCAATTACCTGTCCAACCATACTAATTTCACTCAAATCCAAATCTCAATCGATGTTCAAAACTCAAAAATTCACTTTAGGAAAGTTTAAACAAAAAACCCCCAATTTCTCTTTTAGAATCATCAATAAAATGCCAAAATCGAAGATAGAATGATGGAATATAATCAAAACCGAGTAGAAAATACATACCCCAATCCATGTGATGAAAATCCTATCCAAATCGCCCAAATTCGAGCTTCCCAACTCAAGATGTGATAAAATGAGCTCAAGGTCGGAAATAGAGTGCTTTATAATCACTGCCCATGGATATTCATCGAGATCGGGGGAAATTCTACGCGATCGCGAAAAACAAACCTCACTGCCACACAAAAGCCCGACACGTTCATGACACTGACCTTGCGAACATGAACAATACATATTCCCAAGCTACTCGAACGCGACCCAATATATGCGAACGTGGAGAAAGGTTCTCTAGCTCCCCCGCTCCACCATGCGAACACGAAACAACTGGCATGAATGCGAACGCGAACTACAACCTTCCAAACCTTTGCAAACGCATTCCAACTATCGCGTCTGCAAAGAAAAAACCACCAGTGGACCAAAACTCACTTTGCAATTGTGGCATAACCTTCACGATCGCGAAGAACACCGTAGGCGTAAGATATCAGCAGAAAACCAGTAATGCATGCAACTCTGAAATGGTCTAAAATCAATCTGAAACACACCCGAGCCCTTCGGGACGTCATCCAAACATCCCAAAAAGTCCCAAAACATAACACTAAACTACTTGAAGCCTCAAATTGCACATAACAACATCAAAACAATGAATCGCACCTCAAATCAAACATAATGAACTTTCAAACTTCCAACTTCCAAAACTTGAGTCGAACCACATCAAATCATCTCGGAGTGACCTCAAATTTTGGACACAAGTTCAAAATCACATGACAAACCTATTCCAACTCCCGAAACAAAAATACGAACCCCATATCATCAAAGACAACTCCCAGTCAAACTTATGAACATTTCATACCTTCAAATTACCAACTTTCGCCAAATAGTGTCGAAACCTCCTAGAAATATCCAAATACAAATTCGGGCATAAGCCCAGGTCAAAATCACCATCCAGACATAACAAAGCCATCAAGAATCGAATTCGAGGTCAAATACATAAAAGTCAAACATGATCAACTCTTCCAACTTAAGGCTTCTAAAATGAGAATCATTCTTCCAAATTAATTTTGAATCACCCAAAAATCAAAACCAACAATACACACAAGTCATAATACATCATACGGAGCTACTCATGCTCTTGAACCATCGAACAAAATGCAAATGCTCAAAATGACTAGTCGGGTCGTTACATTCTCCCCCACTTAAACATGCGTTCGTCCTCGAACGTGCCAAGAGTCATTCCAAAGTCATTAAATCACTGTGTAAACTGACCATGCACATATCCATGGATGATCCCACGTCACCCCTATCCATGTAAGCCTGACAACACAACATAACCGAAGATCCTTACTTCAACCTTAGTCCGTAAAGATTAGAGCGCAATTTCCAACATCCAAAGTTCATTATAAGACCCGATTCTCTCATTTAGAAACTGTATAAGTCTGAACAAGTTGTATCAATTCATAACCATAACCCAAGATCTAATCACATGATATACTTCAATACTTAGGTACTCATAGCAATAACTTATGCCCATATTAACTTCAAAAAAAACCCTGGTATCAATAAGAAATCTCATATTGAATAAACCTTGTCATAAACCTTCGTACACTTCTAATGATGAAATAAACACACAGAATTCATAACCACTCATCAGATCAAAATGTCGTGGAGCTCTCTCTTGCCTAACAAGAACCATCGTTAATTCTAAGCTGACTAGAGCCGTTATTCTACCAAATGTACCTTAATCAAATTCAATAGTACGCATTCCCTGTCCAATAACCTCATCTCATCTAGTACAAGCTGCTCGATCGACATGCCACACCAATACCACCTCGAGCCATATATCGTGCAATCCGTGCACCAAGAAAGCAACAACTCGAATGTAACCAATGATTAAAGAAGAACTATCACGCCCCGACCAGGGGGAGCGCGACCTGCGCTCAACCGAGATAAACCGGTCGAGCAAGCCTGCACAGTGCCATCTACCCAACTCACACGAGAATAAAGAAAAGATACATTTCATTAAGTAGACAATAAGAAGGTCAGGTGAACAACACCATTTCATTACCATTGGTTACCCCATTTATACATCTCAAAATACATTACACATTCATAGTTTGAAGTGGAACATGGGATACAATTACAACATTTTTAGTTTAACTTTCCCAACACCAATATACAACCCACACCATGTCTATGGAGCCTCTAACAGAAACCAAAGAGTGTTATGACAGTGCCGGCGACAAAGCCCCGGCTATACTTAAAATGCTATGTAAAAAGGACAAGAGATACAAGACCCTAAAATGAAGTGGGGCTCCCCAAGTCAGTTGAGGAGAGGGTGTATTGCTATCACTACTCAATGCCACCCGCTGTGGAACCACCTGCATCAATTAAAGATGTAGCACCCCTAGTAAAAGAGACGTTAGTACATATAGAATAGTACTAGTTTGAAAACTAAACACCCCCTCAATAGAATGGGTAACAGTAAACAAAGAAGGAAACATGAAACCAATAAGAGACTCAAATAGTATCAAGGTGTCAAGTTAGGGGAAAGGTTAATTTCAAGTAAGTTCTAATCTTTTTAAGTTGGGAGATCTTTAGCACCGATACACAACCAAGTTTTTAGCACGGGGTTCGATCTCAGCCTGATCGGCTAAGCCATCTAACCCCGAAACATCCACTCACAATACCATCATGTGCACGACATAGCATCCGACCTCAGCTCGATCGGCTAAGCTGTCTCACCACAATGCCGTATGGGTCGATATAACATCACATCTCGCTAGCAATAATCTCATCCCATTTAAGGGGAAACATCTCAACACATCAATCTCATCCCAAATAAAGGGAAACAACCTAATCACATTAACATGGGGATCGACCCCTCAATAACTCCTACACCGGCACGTGTAGTTTCGAGGTTAGGTTATTTTGACCTACCCTTCCATGGTGACTAAACGATACTCCCAAAGTATTTATTAATTAAAGGATTTACCACTTATTTCATAATCTTTTACATATCATTCATTTCATTGGCACCAATGGCTATAATGCAATATCATTCTTGGCACGTTGGCCACACATCATATTTCATGCTCTATTCTTTAACTTTCATATTTCATCATGGATAATCAACAACAAGGATTTTCAAATGACGACTTTAAATATACATGTGAGCAAATAAGGGTGTTAGGCACATGGAGATCTCTTACATAATTTGGCATAACAACTTTCAATTGAACTTGACTTGAAGTCACAATCGGTTAATACATGACTCATGGTTTGAACATGCTCCCGAACAACAACATAATATTATAAGAATATTCGGAATACATTTTGAACATATATATATATATATACCTTCCTACACCAAGCTTATTCGGAATAGCAAGTTTAATATGAACAACTCAGAACTTACATGAACATCGTGGTATTTAATTCTAAGAGAGAAGTTTAGCCAACATACCTTGCTTTGAGCTTCCTTAAATTACTACAATGTTCGGAAATCTTAGCCACTTCGATCTATTTAGAAATATAATAAAAAATTAAACAAAAATTAGGAAGGAGTTCATGGTTCCAACTCATGTGAGCATTTTATCAAACACTAGGCGGGCATTATGAGTTCTAGCTTCTCCTATGGTGGATTTCTTTCACCCCACAACCCAAGGTCTACCCTTTTGAGCTCAACTACCTTCCCACAACTCATGATTGTACATGCATGCATATATACACTCTCCCACCCAAGAATCACACTCCCCATTAACCATATTCTACCCCAAATTTGAAATTGAGACTAGGATGTGGAACCTTACCTCTTGGATGAAGAACTTTTGAGTTTCTCCTTGTAAATCTTCCAACTCTTGAGCAAGAATTGGTGAACAATTAGCTTAGGAGCTTTCCCTCTCACTCGATAGCACTTCCTCACTCCCAAATATTAGATTTTTGCTTTAGAAATGGCCCTTTACATCTATATATTGAAATAGGATCATGTTATAAAAACCAGAAAATGGACCCTCCGAACACAGCTCTACGATCGCCGAGTGGACCGCATAACGGATATGCGGTCCGCAAAATGGGCCGTAGAAGTGATGTTAAGAATTGGGTTGTTCGGGTCAGGTATGCGGCAGGTCTGCGGTCCGCAGACTAGTTCTGCACTCGCATAATACGCCGCACATCTCCAATCAGGAACTCTTCATGCTGGGTCTATGATGGATTGTGCGTCCCGCAAAATGGTTATGCGGCCTCATAATACCCTACAAAACAACCTCCAATGTGTCATTTCTATACTTCACTCTGCAGCGGATCTGCGTCCCGCAGAGTGATTCTGTATTTGCATAGTGGATCGCAAAAATGCCCTGCTCTGCCAAAAATTTTCTTCAACTCCCTAAAACGCACTGTTCAACCCAAAAAGTCCATAAATCTCTACAATCATCAACACATAAGTCTATCGTGGCATCACAAAACCCCAGTTCCTTGGTGAAATTTTACGGGACCTTGATAAATGCAGGTTTTGACTACTTATTAGCGCCTTTTAGCTTTGTTTTAGTCTAAAAGCATTTAATTATGTTCCCAAAAACTGAGAAAATGTGCTTAGTTGCAGGAATCTTGGAAGATGGAATCCCGAGATGAAATCCAACTCAAAAAGGAGTAATCTGAACTCAAAGCCATAAAAGGCCCAAAAGTGTGGACCGCAGAATATCTTCTACGGCCGCATATGATGAAGGATAAGGCAGCAGAGTTGGGTGTAAAGTGCGGTCCGCACATGAATTGTGCGGCCGCAAAAGATGGCTAGGACCAAAAGTTCAGAGAATGTGCATTCCAAGTCCTCCAAAAGTGCGAACCACACAGGAATTGTGCGGCCGCAGAAGAAAAGCTACGCGGCTTCAAGATTGAAAGTGCGGGCCATATATGATCTAGTGCGGCCTCACACCTAAAAGTGTGGACCGCAGAAAGAGTGCCTTGCGGCCGTAGGTCAGAATTATGCTGTTGCAGACCTCTAGTCCCTGACAAGTTGAAGAAATCTGCGGACCGCACATGGAATTGTGCATCCGCAGAACCTCCCGAAGGGCATTTTTGTATGCAATTTCTAGCCCTATATAAATAGACGAGTTTCATAATTTTAGGCCAACTTTTGACATCAGCATCTACAGTAGCCATTTCTCTTTGCTTCTTTTAGTAGTTTTTCTTATTTTGGGATATTTTAACATAGATTTTATCATTTTGATTTTACAACATGAGTTTAATTAGCATCTCTTCTTCT
The DNA here is from genome assembly GCF_001879085.1 of Nicotiana attenuata. NCBI lineage: Eukaryota > Viridiplantae > Streptophyta > Magnoliopsida > Solanales > Solanaceae > Nicotiana > Nicotiana attenuata. Next base: position 512,395 of record NW_017670579.1, on the reverse strand, counting down.
ATTTATTCAATTTCAAGCATGAGTAGCTAGATTTTTACTAGGGTTGTGACCCAACCCTAGTGTGTGAACCTTATGGGTGTTTAATTGAATGTTTGTTTATAATTGGGTGTTTATTATTTAGCCTTGTTCATGGTTTAGTTTGTGGAATTAATGGTTGCAAACACTAGTTCATGCCTATTTGACTCAGTCTCTACTTGAGAAGGAGAGAATTAGTCTAGGAAAACTTGGCTAACATGAAATTGGGTCAATCGAGAGATTGATAATCCCAATTAAAAGATTCAACCTAGAGATAGTAATAATCCGACTTGAACTTTTATCAACCGTTTTGAGCAACAGCCATTTGGTCTTGTGAAAGCCAAATTGCGCAAAGTCACTCGCTGACCGAGAGGTATGTTGATACCCAATTTTTTTCTAAATATTTTTAATATGTAAAATACTTTCAAAATAGCATATGTATGCATATATAGGTATGTCCATATGTTTTATTATTTTTCCTTAATTTTTAAAGATTTTTAAAATTAATTTATTGCCCTATCTTATCCAGAAAAACCCAATAATTATTCCCAAAATTACCATTTTGGTGATTCATTTACTGGACTCTCATATTTATGCTAAAATATAGCTAATATAATATTTGCATATCCTTACAAATTTATTTAGTATTTTTAAAACTAAATTGCATAGAATTGCAACATTAGCCTCTTTTAGATTTAATTACGTTTATGTCTATAAAATTAGGTCCAATATTTTTAATTTGATAATTATGTATTATTAATCCTTTTAGTACCTTTAATTTATTTCCAGAAATTATTCTACTATTTTTTATAAAATAAATAAGGGAAAAGTGGCTATTTGAAATATAGCCCAATTGTGTTTCAATTGTAGCCTGAATTGACCCCCAATTTTAAAACCAATTACCTAGCCCAAATCCCAGTCATACTCGACCCACGACCCAATTAAAACAACCCGCCCGGATTCCCATTTAGTCCCAGCTGTTGATCGCTCAGATCAACGACTCACATTAGCTCTTTCCTTTTTTAATCTTAACCTACCCCTAAACCCTAACCATTTCTCACCCCTAGCTGCCTCTGAATCCTTTCCTCTCTCAATTTTCTCTCAACTCGCTCCCAAACCCTAGCCGGCGCCCTCAACTACCACCCTGAAACCACCCAAATCAATGGCTTCCAAAGCCATTGGAAGCCTGTATCTACCTCCTATGACTTCTACATGTTCGATTATCATGGTTTCAAGGCTAGATCCTGGAAAAGTCTGGTCCAGACCTTGGTTGATTTCAGTTCTATGGCTGTCTCCGGTCATCTTTGACCTTGCTCCGGCCAGCCATGGCTATTCAAGCCTGACTATTGACTTCTCCTGCTTAGATCGATGATTTTCCAAGCCTTTCTCACCATCTGGGGTTCTTCAGAAACCCTAACCTTTGAGGTTCTTCCGATTTCTTTTAGATCTGTTTTAGATTCGTGTTTACTCTAAGCTTCTAAACGTTTTCCTCAAGGTCTCTTTCAAAACTCTGCCTTCAAAACCCCTTTATCTTTTTCGATTTAGGTTTTGTTAAATTATCTCGAAGCTTTCTCTGATTTTTTGACATGTTCTACTATGTTTCATTATGTCGTTCTTCTACTTGAGTTTGCATGTTAAGGGCCTTAACCTTTTTGAGATTTCTGAATCTATTTTTTTGTTAGTATTTGTCTGATTTACTTGTTTTTCATCTCTAGACTCGATTGATGGTGGAAAACCCTAAAATTTTGGGTTCATTCGAGTTTTAAGACTATCTGCTGTGTGATTTACTTGTCCATCATCTCTGAATTCGATTGGTTTCAGAACCCTAATTTCTTTGGATCTATTCGAGCTTCTGAAGTTGCTTCATCTGTTGCTCGACTAGATTTAAAATCTTTTGTTTCAACATCCGTTTCTTTATGTGATTCTGATTTCCTGCCGTCATTGAAACTCGACTATATTTTTCAGAAAGCTCTTTTTACTTGACATTTTGCATGCTTCTGATACTCTCTCTTTTCTCTATTACTATGTTGGTAAAATTGACCTATGTGACTACCATGTTTCGATAGTTCACTATCTAATGACTTTGTGATTGTTATTGCATGATGCTTCTCTTTGTCATAAGTTCAGCCTCGCATGCCTAATGTTTATGCACTATTTTATATGCTAAATTTCCCTCTAAAATGACCTTCAATTGTGGATTGATTTCAAACCACTCCTTGTGTAATTTTGATTGCAATCGTGTGTAAAGTAATTGATTCTTTTCTTGTTTTTCTGATTTCCCTGTTTCTTGGATTGATTTGAAAACTTCCCTTTAGACTTTCGATTCTCCTGTTCTTAGCTTGGTTTATTCATTGGAACCCATGTTATTCTCTCCAAATCATTAATTTCGAATCCCTGACTCCTTGATTTACTATGTGCTGATTGTCTCCATATTCTACAGACTTATTGTGTTTCTTACCTTATTTGGTTAACCGAGTATTTCAAAGATTCGTCATTTGTTATTCCCTTAATTAAACCTCTATGTACTTACCCCTAATTGTCTATTCTGCACATGATGCTCTACTTGATTTCTTTCCTTAAATGTTTTCTGCCCATTACAGTTTAATTTTAACTCCTTAATTAAAGGAAGTCTTTAATACTGATTTGTTTTTTAATTAGTACATAGTTCCATAATTACTGCTAAACTATGATTCTTGACTTATTTTCAACCTGTTTTCAAACTATAAATACCTTGCTCTTTCACTAACACACACACGAACACTCTTAGTTCTAAAATCACTTAGACTCAACACATTCTCTCCTGCTTTATTACTTCTACTGTGACCTATTTAGCTGACTGAAAGCTAGAGTTATATTTCAAAATTCTGCTACCTTGCTTTTACTGTATTTTGCTTCTTTGAACTGGTATGTCCTGATGAAATTTCAGCATCACAACAATATGCTTACTTAATACTTTTGCCTCCTTGTCTACATATTGCTTTTGTTTAATTCAGTACTTTGTTCTAGCATGCTGTAACTTCTTTCTTCCTATTCTAAATCTATGTATTAAGTTTCCTAAACCGCTGCCCCAATGTGTTTAATATTGATGGTTTGTTTGAGGCATGACAGTATTGAGTATTGCTGTCCATGACTCAAACTTGATTCCCCTGGGATCATAACCTCTATGTATTCTCTAGTATTGTGTGTTTTGGTGGGCTTATGGGTATGCCAACATCTTCTATTGCTGTGCATACCCAAAGCTGACCCTTGCCTAAGCACATAGGCTCTTTGCAATTTCCCAAACCCCTGAACCCCTTTTTGTATGAAATTATCAACTTGTTATGGCTGTTTCTCAGCACCTCTTTCCCTCTCCTTTATTCCCTCAGAACTCTGTTTCTTCACTTGCACTCTCTCTTAAGTTCTGCCACCCTCTTGTGAGCCTTGCCTTGGGACCCATGAGCTCTCTCTAAACTTGGACACTTGAGGGCTGACACTTCCACACTGCACTTTTCCCTATCCTGGTGATACAATTTGGGTGTGAGCACTTCCCGGAGTCCAATTGAGGCTCTCAGGGAACTCTGACACACTCAAATTAGAGAAAGGCTTTGGATCAATGGTCTTTGAGTTGGTCTATCTCATAACCCAGAGAGAAAGTCAAGAATCAGGCTTCCCCAGGTTGTACTTTTCTTTGTACTTATTCCGATATAATTTATTATTCTGGTTTGTAATAAGTTATAATAAATATTTTGGGCTGGCTAGTGAAAAAGGGTGGGTAACTATGCATGCAAGGGTAGAAACTATGCCTATAGGGTGTTTTAACTTCTGCATATTCACACTTCACCTAGAAACCATGCCTATAGGGTGTTTTAACTTCTGCATATTCAAACTTCACTTAGAAACCATGTCTATAGGGTGTTTTAACTTTTGCATATTCAAACTTCACCTAAAAACCATGCCTATAGGGATATTTTAATTCTGCATGATTCAAACTGTATTAGATACTATGTCTATAAGGTTTAAAACAAGTTTTCGCATTTTAGATACCATGTCTATAAGGTTTAAAACAAGTTTCGGCACTTAGACACCATGTCTATAAGGTTTCTGCAATCAGATACCACGGCCAAAAATTAGTAATGCATAGAAATCATGCCTTCAGGGATCCTCGAGCAATTCTGATTTGTTTTCATTCACAGTCAATGTTAGATATAAAATTAGTAATAGTAGATGCTATAACATGCAGAACCTGCAACCAACTTATTTAATTTTTGTACATTCTGCATCTCGTTTAATAATCTAAGTCCCTCAAGTTTAACAAGTATGCATATAGGACTTCAAACAATTCACTTCGAGCCTTACTATCTCATCACCTTCTAAATTCAGTAGATATCATGCCTATAAAACCCTGTCTAAACACTTAGGCAAGCCTTAGAGTAATAACTGTAAATTGAATCTGTTTCTATTGGTCGTTACAACCAGCAGGCAAGCCTGATTCGGGCTTCTTATCTGAGTTATGTAATAAACCTATCTTCCTCAATATTTAAACTCCCTCGTCTTTGGTATTTTTAATCAGACCTAAAAAAGTATGTGCAAGTCATGCTAAGTATATGCTTTCTTTGTTTAAGGAGGTATATATGAGCCTTTGTTTGTTTATATGCTTTCCCCAAAAATATGCAATATGTGTTTTGTATGTCGCCTTAGAGTTTTTACCTTTGAAACTTCAAATAAGCCTAATATCCCTCCCTTTTTAGGATTAGTAGTCCTAAGTACCTCCGGGACTGATAGGAGTGGGACGGGTAATAGCATGCAATAAGTAGTCGATACCAATCCGCGCTTTAAATACCTTAACGGGGTGGGAAGGGTAGATATGGATATATATATATATTAATTGGTTACTTTATTTTAATTAATAGATATAGATATCTTATAATTAATTATAATAAAAAAATCAAAAATATAAATATATAAAAAATAACTACCCATTCAAATTGGGTGGGAGTAGTTTCAAGTTGGAGTTTTAAAATTATTTTAAAATAAAAAAAATTAACTATAATAAAAAAACGAAAAAAGAAGAAGAAAAACTACTCATTCAAATCGGGGAGTAGTTTCAAGTTGGAGTTTTAAAATAAAAAATTACAATTTCAAATTGGGGAGCAGTTTCAAGTTGGAGTTTTATAATTATTTTAAAATAAAAAAACAAAAGTAAAGCAATAAAAAATTTTTGATTCAAATTGTGGAGTAGTTTCTTTCTAATATTCTATATTCTATATATCTTCTATATATTATTAAAAGGAGAGGATAAAGCCCTCTCCTTAAGCCGAGTGGTAGCCTAGAAAAAAACCGTATGGAATAATTAGTTAACAACAAAGAAATTATCTATTGAAAATTAACAAAGAAATTAACTACCTAAATTAACTACTAAAACATGGGTGAGGGTTGGTTTAGGTTAGTTAATTTCTTTATTTCATTTTTAAAATCATTTTCTTTTTTATTGTTTGAAATAATAAGTATATCTATTCATTAAAATTCAAATAATATTATTGAGAAAAATATAATAAAATTTAAAATAAAAAATATATATTTTCAAGAGTAATAAAAGTAATACGGTCTAATAGGATCAAACAAGCCCGATTATAATTTAATTAATATTTTTTTAATATTGACCGCGCATCGCACGGATACGAATACTAGTGTATTTAAAAGGAGTAAAAACTAGCCATTGCTGCCCGTTACATATGAAGTTCTGTTCTGTCCGATGTTTGCACAGATAGCAACTTTTCTTTTGCACCATGGTGATCACTGCCCTTATTGTATGACGTGGGAATTGCTTCCATAAGCTTGTTGTCCCATTTGTACTGCCTTTCCAGTCCAGCTATTCAGTACTTCCTTCCAGAAGCTCTTGCATATAAATAAATACCCTGTACTACGCAAATTTTTGATAGCCTGCACTGTCAAGCCATGTGCGAGTACACTAATTCTGTTTCCATTTTTGCATAGTTTCCTTCCTTTTCTTGTTGTTCCTTTTGCATGAATTACTTCCTTGATTGACATACTAAAATAATGCTTTGAGACTTTAACACAATTTGTATCTAATGTGTTCAAAATTTCTCGCCAAACCTGGTACAGCAAGTGAGTTATCCAGAAAGCTCTACTATGTTTGGCCTCAATTCCATGTGATCTCTAGTTGAGTCTTGTTGTACCCTTTGTGTAGTATGGATCTTGGGATGTTGAACTAATGAAAAGCATTGATGTTTTGGTCCCTAATGCTGTCATCAATCCCATTTTTATGTGACAACAGCCCCAGTCATATAGGAATTCGACCAATAAACTGGGCAAATTGCTGTTGCATATGCCCTGTTTGAAACGATTTTCTTGTGACCTCCAGCAACAATCTTTGGTAACCAAAGCAAGGCACCATTCTTGTGATGTATAACTAATAGAATGCACTGATGTTTTACCATGTAACGCATCCATTGTTCCCATATTTGAGTGCCAAAATCCCAAGTCAGTCACATTTTCCTCGATCAGAATTCTAGGCAAATTGATCCTTGCTTCCATACTTGTGCCTACTACTTGTACTCCTTCAAGGGAATGAGCATCAAATGCTAATACCACCCTTTGAATTGGTAACAAATAATAGGGTATGAATACAGTAACATTCCCTGCAAAAAAGAACACAAAGTTAGCATAAAAATCGATCATCATATCCTCCTCAAAAGGATTTGGCTATGATGATCTGCAGAAATATGTTGTTCTGCCCCATTTTTTGCCTGGCCCCCTGTATCTGATGTGAATGTTAAATCCAAGTTCTCCCCAATCCTCCTTGCTTCCATTGTCAAGCAAGTGTGCACAAATACGATCATGCACTAATTGTTGAAACTATCTTGTAAACCCCCACAATAACTTAATGAAACATTTCTGTGGGATCCTTTTTGTAAAGCTTCCAATGGCTTTTTTAAAATTCCGGGCAACCCTCCCTTGCATTTCCAGTAAGAGCTGTTGATCTGGACATGATTATCAGCCCCAAACATCTCATATGAATCTTTTTCAGCTTTCCAAAAGTACCTGCGTACCCCCAAAATTCTGGGCAGCATAATACTCCTCCTTGATTTTATGTTTTTGCCTACCTTTAACTTCCTTCCTATGGAATGAGTGCAATGCACTAATACCACCAACAGAAAGTCCATCAAAGAGTAGGGCATAGATAGAGCAACATCACCTGCAAAAAATAAAACCATGTTAGAAAATAAAAGCATCTCCATACTCTCCTCCCAATGGATTTGAGTATGGTGATCTGAAGTGTGGACTCCTGAAATCTCCTCTTCCTTTGATATATATTCTCCATCCATAACTAATTCCTTGCTACTATTACTCTTAAATAGGGACATTGCATCTTATCACTATTCACCAGCCTTCTACCTTGTGGATCCAGGTCCTCAAAACATTGGCATTCTATAGGACCAACATCTAAAGCATAATTGGCAATGTGGTCTGCTAAGCTGTTGCCTTCTCTCATGATTTATGATATCCTGCAATTGCACCTCCTCATATAGTCATTAATCTCCTGCACATATGCATCTACTGCCCAAGGTCGATCCTAGGTGCCATCTACCACATTCTTCATTAGCAATGAGTCTGTTTGAATGTGTACATTGATATACCCTTGCTACATACAATATTTTACTGTCTTTAGCTTCCACATTTGTACCCTCCTCAGTTTCTTTCCCCCTTGCATATCTCATATCACCCTCACTATCCCTTTCAGCAAATCCAATAGAACTTCTGCCAGGATTTCCCTTTGAAGCCCCATCTGTGTATACCTTTATCCGTTCATGCTCAGGCAGCTCCCATAAGACCTTAGTCACCTTCAGTTTGGGCATATATTGTTCCATCATTTTCTGAAGCTCAGGCCATATATGAGGGACATTTTGCAAGCTTGGTTTTCTAACTTTGACAAGAGCTTGAATTGTAGTAGAAATATGGTATATTACCCTGCTAACAATGATCACTTCCCCGTGTTTATAACAATTTCTTCTTTTCCACACTCCTACAAAATGATCGAAGGAAATGCTTGAAACACAGGTTTTAGTCGAGGGACTACTTGCACTGTCCAACACTTGACTATTGCCTGTTGTAGTGACTAACCAACTATGGAGATTCCAGCATCTGTAAGGAAACAGTACCACTCTGTATGTGCTGCAAATGATCTGAAAAACACATGCGACAAAGTTTCCTCATCTGGCTCTCTACAACACATCACCTAGAGGGCATAAAATATCCCAAACTCCTAAAGAAATCACCCAATGGTATCCTGCCCTTCCAAACTTTCCACATGAAAAAAGCAATTTTGAAAGGTAATCCCTTGACCCAAATATTTGTAAACACAGCATTAGGTTCCCTCCTCCTTCGTACACACTCCCATGCTGATTTAACAGAAAAGTTACCTTTTGGTTCTGTTATCCAAAATGGTTTATCCAATTCATCAGATAGTACTGGAGGCTTAATATTATCAATAGATATGATCTGCTATGTCCTGAGGCAGAATCTGCATCAATATTTCTTCATTCCATCCACCTTCCTTGACTACATCACAAATATTATGAATTAATTCATCACAATAAATCTGGAGGAGTTGTAAAATACAAAGCACCCAATCCTGTCCAATTTTCAAACTAGAATAGTGATGGGCCCATTCTTATTTGTCATATGATCAATGGCATCGCTACATTCAAGCATTTTCCTCCAAATATGAGATCCACGTCTCATTGGCACCACTATCGCATTCATCTTTTTACAATATTTTTAGCTCATGAATGAACTCCAAAGTGTTGGTTTAGTTCTAAAGTTCCACCTCAGCTTGCAAAATAGGGCCCTTGACACATCATGTAATGATCGTAATCCTGCCCCTCCTTCCTCTTTAGGCAAACACAAGGTGCCCCAGGATGCCCAATGCCTTGCCTTTCCTCCTATAGCATTACTCCAAAAGAATTGAGCAAACATTTTATGGAGTTTATTGATGACAAATGCTGGTGGATTCACTACTAAAAGCAGGTGAATAAGCATGCCTTGAAGTACATGAGTAATTAATACTGCCCGACCTCCAATTGATAACAATTTCCCTTGCCATGATTGCAACTTATTCAGCACCTTCTTCATTAAATCCTGATAGAATTCAATATTCCTCCTAGCATAGAATATGGGAAAACCTAAGTAGGTGAATGGAAAATCCTGTCAGCTAATTCGAGTTATCCTCTGCACTTTGTTTATTATTTCCATGTTTGTTAAGTGATGCAAGTACACCGCAGATTTTGCCTTATTAATAAGCTGTCCGGATGCAGATTCATATGCCATCAACACCTCCACAATCAGTCTTAAGGAAGTACCATCATAAGAAGAGAAGATGACAGTATCAGCTGCATAAGCAAGATGATTAATCTTGGGACTCCGTTTTGGCAATCCAAAACCACAGAAATATAAATTTTGATGTAAAGCATTAAGACCCCTTGATAAGGCTTCAGCAGATAAATAAACAGTGTAGGTGATAGGGGATCACCCTGCTTGACTCCTCTTGTTGATTTGAAGAAAGTATAGGGTTGTCCATTCATTAATATAGAATACCAGTTATTGGAAACAATGCCAAACACTATTTCAATAAATCTTTCAGAAAAAACCATCTTCCTCAGCACTTTTCTCATGAGCAACCAAGAAAGCCTATCATATGCTTTTGTCATGTCCAATTTGATCACCATATTTGGCCCTGCTTTAGTCCTTAGCCTAATGTCTGTTATTATCTCTTGGGTCAGCAAGACATTTTTCAGAATGCTCCTCCCTTTGACAAAACCTGCTTGATCATCAAAAATTAAGGAAGGTAGCAGTGTAGCAATTCTTTCATGAATGACTCTCGAGAACATTTTGTTAACAAAATTGCTTAGGCTTATTGGTCGCATATCTAAAATGGTGATCACTTCGTTCTTCTTTGGTAGTAACACTAAGTTTGTATGAGTGATAAACTTAGGTAATTCCCTACCATTAAAGAATTCCATGACCATAGCGAACACATCATCTCAAGCAATATTCCAACACTGATGAAAAAATTTACCTGTGAAGTCATCAGGACCCCCAGCACTATCTGCATTTAATCCAAACACTGCCTGCTTCACTTCTTCCTTTGTAGGTTGCTTCAAAAGTTCCTGATTATGTTCCATCGAGATCATGTTAGGGACAAGATTAATTATCCCAAATGAAGTTGGCACCACATCTTCATGGAATTGAGATTGAAAGAACTTGACTTCCTCTTCAGCCATTTGATCATTCACTTCTATCCAGTTGCCTTCACTGTTTTGGATCCTTTTTAACTGCAGCTTTTCCTTCTCCCATTCACCTGAGTATGAAAAAATTTGGTACTTCGATTCCCATCTTTAAACCATGCCATGCTTGCCGTCTTCCTCCAGAATTGTTCTTCAAGAGATAGGTATCTAATAAGTTCTGCCTGCACCTTATTTAGCCTTTCACTATTCATTCTCGTAGGATTAAGTTCAAACTGTGCTTCATGCACCACAACTACCTCTTCTAGGCTTGCAACTTTCAGAAAGATATCCCATGTAGCCTTACTTCATAATGCTAATGCTCTTTGCAGCTTCTTCAATTTATTGTTGAAGATTGTGAATGAACTAACGTAAGAGCTTGCCATATTATCATTCACCCAGTTCTCCTTTACAACCTCTTGAAATGTATTGTGATCAGTCCAGAAATTCAGGAACCTAAACTTATTTTTAATAGGTATCTGATTTGGATCACACTTAATCAATAGAGGGCAGTGATCTGAGCCAATTATTGATAAGTGAGTTACCTCCACTCCTGGAAAAAGCTGCTGCAATTCAAAGTTTCCCAACACTTGATCAAGTCTTTTAAAAATGCAGTCCTCTTCAGCCCTACCATTCCACCATGTGAATATTCTTCCCTTAAATCCAATATCATTGAGATTACAAGTGTTAATACAATGCCTAAAGTCATCCACTTCATTTAATGGGACACGTAGACCACCAAACTTCTCCTCCTCATCCCTGTTGATACCCAATTTTTCCCTACGTATTTCTCAGTATGCAAAATAACTTTAAAATGGAATATGTATGCATATATGAGTATATCCAAGTGTTTCATTATTTTTCCTTAATTTTTAAAGATTTTTAAATCAATTTATTCCCCTATTTTATCCATAAAAATTCAATAATAATTTCTAAAATTATTACTTTTTGTGATTCACTTGTTGAACTTTTATATTTATGCAAAAATATAGCCAAGATGATTTTTGCATATTTTTACAAATTTTACTTAGTATTTTTAAAGCTAAATTGCATAATTGCAATATTAGCTTCTTTTTGGATTTAATTACGTTTACATTTATAAAATTAACTCCAGTATTTTTGAATAGTTATCATCTTAGCCCTTTCAATTTATTTCCAAAAATTAATTTATTACTTTTTATAAATTAAATAGGGAAAATTGGCTATTTAATTAATGGCCCAATTTCATTTCAATTATAACCTAAAATCTGACCCCAATTAAACCAAATTAAACTCGGACCCAATCCCCATTAAACCGACCCAGACCCGGATCCCCACCTACCCTTTCTAATCTCGACCGTTGATATACCAGATCAACGGTCCACGTTATTTTTTGCCTTTTTAACCCAACGACCCCCAAAACCCTAACCCATTCATTCATTTACGCCGCTCCTGAATCCCTCCTCTCCCAAATTCTCTCTACAATACCACCCAAACCCTAGCCACCGCCACCCTAATCCACCCTAATCCATGGCCTCCCAAGGTCATCTGAGACATGTACCAGCCTTCCATGGCTTCTATGTGTTTGGTTCTGTGGTCTCATGACCAGATTTTGAAGGAATTTGGTCTAGTCCTTGCTCGATGACCTTTCTCCGGTCATCCCTGACCTTTCTCCGGCCAGCCATGGCCATTTGAGTCAGATCCTTGACTCTCCTGGCTAGATCGATAACTTTCAAGGCCTTTCTCATTGCTTTTGGGTTTTCTAAAACCCTAATCTCTAAGACTTTTTCGATTTCTTTCAGATCTACCTTATATCTGTGCTTGCCATGAACTTTTTAAGTGCTTCTCGAAGTTTCTTTGACCTTTCTTTCAAAATGACTCTTCACTTTCCGATTAGGCTTTTCCTTCAAGTTTTTCTTTGCAAAATCTCCTCTCTGATTTTAACATGTTTCTGATTTTGCTATGTTTTGTTCATGTCGTTCTCCTATCTGAGTTAGCATGTTGAAAACCCTAATTTCTTTTGGGTTCATTCGAGTTCTGAAACTGTTCGTTAGATGTGTACCCATTTGTTTGCTAGTACTTGTTTGATTTATTTATTTATCATCTTTTAAAATCGATTGTTGTTGAAGCCCTAGGTCTTTGGGTCTGAAATTGCTTGTTTGAGTACTTGACTCGACTAAAGATTTGTTTCAAAACTCTCTTTTCTTTATATTTGACTATGGCTGAAACCCTAACTTTTTAAAAGGGTTTCCTCATTTGCTATTTTTGAAACCTTTGTATGTCTCTGAGGCTATGTTTTCTTCTCTGTTGATTTAATGTGATTTGACCTACTTGATTACTATGCTTCGAATGCTTGCTTTACTACTGAAACCTAGCCTACATCTGCTACTACCTGCCCGTTTGTGATTTTGTCCAGGAGTTTGGCCTCGCATGTCTGATGACCTTGTTCGCTTTATTTATCTGCTGAAGTTTCTTCCTCGATTGATATTCATCTTGTGATTAATTTCGAAGCTCTCCTTTTATGAACCCTGATTTCACTTGCCCGTTCAAAATTGGTTGATTCTTTTCCATTTGTTTTAATATTTACCTTGCTGAATCTATTCCCAAAATAAGTATATTTCTATACTTAGACTCGATTACTTACTTAATGTTTTTACTACTTCTTTTATGGAAATAATCAGGTTGTCTCTAAATTGATTTCCTTCCTTATTTGAATCTGTTAAACAGTGATTCCTTAATTAAAGGAAACCACTTGTGTGATTGATTCATACTGGAGATTGTTTCTATATTTGTATTAAAACTTTACTTATTACCTTCCTTCACTCGTTTTCCAAAGGCTATAAATACCCTGCACCCTCTTCTATCAAAAACAACGAACACAAGGAACGAAACACTTGAGTTCAGAATACACATTTCACTCAAAACTCTCTCTTTTTTTTCTCTGATACTGTTTGTGTTGCTGCCTTGTCTAGCCGGCTGAAAGCCAAGGCTAGGCTGTGGAAATTTGCTTACGTTTCTTTCTGCATTTGCTTCTTTACTGGCATGTTCTAATTAATCTTCCAGCACCAACTACAACATGTTTCTTTACTATCTCCTTCACTCTTGCCTATTTCCTGCTTGTGTTTAATCAAGTTCCATTTCTGAGCATGCTGTAATCTGCCCCTTTCTCTTCTGAATTAATAGTTTCTTATGTATGAACTCTGTCAGTCACTTACTATGACTTATGAATCCCAAACCCCCATATCCCCTATGTGTTTGTATTCCTTGTTTGGTTTGGGGGCATGTCAGCATTAGACATTGCTGTGCATAACCCAAACCTGACCCTTCCTAGGGTCATATGCTCCCAGCAATGTATCCCCAAACCCTTGGCCCCTTTGTATGAAAATGCTGATTGTTAGCTTTACTACTGCTGTTATTTTTACCCTTACCCCTCTTTATTCTCCACTCAGTTTTAAATCTCTGTTTCTGCACTTCCGCTATACTCTTAGGTTCTGCCCCTCTTGTGTGAGCCTTGCCTTGGGACCCATGAGCTCCCACTGAACTTGGACAACTAAGGGCTGACCCTTCCACACTGCACTCATCTCTATCTGGTTATGCAAACTTTGGTGTACGCACTGCCCGGGGTCCCTTGAGACCCATAGGGAACTTTGACACACCCAGGTTTGAGAAGGCTTTGAAACAAATGGCATTTGAGGTGATTTGTTCCATAACTCAGAAAGGAAGTCAGAATCAGGCTTCCTATGGTTGTAACTTCTTATTTTCACACTTTTTTTTTATGTAATTCTGTATTTGATCTGTAATAATTTGTAATAAACATTGGGGATGGTTAGTGAAAACGGCTGGGTAATTACGTATGTTTAACTATTAGTAGGGTAGAGAACATGCCTATTGGACCTGTTTTTGTATGATTAATTCAGCATTTAGATAATTTGGCTGTTGGATTTTTAGCCCGCATGTTTAATTATGCATTTAGATAACATACCTATAGGATTTATCCCAAATACTGCATGTTTATTACCACACTTAGACACCATGCTCCTAGGATCTAAATGGTTACAATCAGACATCATGCTCATAAGATTAAAATCAGTATTTCTCCATAGAAATCATGCCTATAGGAATCTCAAGTAAACCCTTCCTGCTTCATTTCACATTCGACTAGATATCATGTCTATAGGAATTAAAAATCAGCAATAGTAGAGATCATGCCTATAAGATCTGAAACCATTCTTGTTTAAAATCAGTTTGACTCATACTGTTCTGAACTAATTTTCAACGACTCTCTCTCTTCTTGTTAATACAGTTTAGAAAGCATGCCTATAGGATCTCAAATCGATCGTTTTAATCGTTACTGCCTTGCCACATTCCGAACCAGTAGTAGATACCATGTTTATAGGATCTCGCCCAAACACCTAGGCAAGCCTTAGGTGATAACAATAATAAAAACTGAACCTGCCTTTGTTAATCAGTAGTTGTTACGACCAGCAGGCAGGCCTGATTCGGACTTCTTATCTCAGTTATGTAATAAATTGGTCTGCTTCAACAACTTAAACTCCCCTTGCCTTAGTACTTTATATCCAGACCCTGATTGTGTTTGAGTCATGCTATTTATGTGCTTTGCTTGAGGAGGTATGCATGAGCCATTTAGTTGTTTACGTGCTTCCCCTTAACGTGGAGTCGTATGTGTTTTTGTATGTCGCCTTAGTTTTTTCACCTTTTGAAACCTCAAAGTAAGCCTAATATCCCTTCCCTTTAGGAATGGTAGTCCTATGTTCCTCCGGGACTGATAGGAATGGGACGGGTAATAGCATGCAATAGTGGTCAAGACCAATCCGCGCTTTAGTACCTTAACGGGGTGGGAAGGGTAGATATGGATATGATGACCGGTGCGCTAATACCATGTGTAGCCCCTCTTTTGAGGAGTGATTACCGGGTAATGCATTGATGTGATCCATATTACAAATAAACCTAGGACCTCCCCCTCCTCTTTCTTTTCCTTTAAATATTTATAGAATTGTAATTTTTTTTCAAAATCCGCCCTTTAAACAATTGCTCTTTCAAACTCTTATGTGTTTAAACTTAATCCCATACTATTTGAGCCTGTATTTTTTTACTTGCTAATTGCACAAATTCACAAAGAACTGTCTGGCCGAGAACCACACTAGTGGATCCTGAGGGGTGCCTAACACCTTCCCCTTGGGATAATTTCAAGCCCTTACCCTATCTCTAGTTATCAAAAAATATAGTTGTAGTTGAACCTTATAGGTGTCCTAATGCACCCTAAATCATTAGGTGGTGACTCTTCAAATGCAAAACTCAGTTCCCAAAAGGAATGAGTTGTCCTATGCCCAAAATGTCATAAACCCGATTTTCCGATGTGAAGAGGGAAAAAGGGGGCGTGACAGCATGGCGACTCTGCTGGGGATTTCTTAGGCTTTTACCATTGCAGATTATTCTTGTGAATTTGTACCTCTCTCTATGTGCAATTATCTGTTTAATTCCCTTCAGCATTTAATTTCTTCTTCAAAAGCAAAACTCACATGTCTTCCTTGTTTTCTTTCCTTTACTGCTTTAAAATATGAAAATGTTGTATTTATCGCTTCCTTAATGTGCAAATACATGTCAAAATGATTTCTTTTTAATTATTGCATAATCATGCTCAACATCATACTCCACTCATGCCAAAACAAATACTATAGCAACGCTTATAATGAGTGATTGCGCTCTTCCTACATCATTACCCCTAAATTCGGAATGGCATATTTGCGGTAAAACTATCGATCAGCGGTGCAGTCGACAGTTCCGAGCCTTCCGCCTTGAGTTGTCCGCTCAAGGGTACCAGTCTAAAACCCCATAGAAACCTTACTCTGTTCAAACTGTGCATGCATCATGGTCAAACCTAGCCGGATTAGTTATGTTGTCCACATAATGATCCTTTGAGATAGCCTTGTCCAAAGTCCACTGGGTTTCACTAAACCCAAGCGGACGTCACCACGTTCTGTGTATTTATTTGGAGAACTAAAAGCTTCATGCTAATTGTTGATATTAAATAGTCGAGTCTGGTGGGGGGTAAGGGCCTAACCTTATTTGTCTTGCAGAAATATGAGGCACGAGGTCCCCAGTTTCGGTATGGTTAACATACCCCCACTCTTCCTAGACTGGTGGAGGAATATTCCATCAAATGACCAAATCAATGAGTGGAAAGAGAGGGCCGCCAAAGCTAGCGAAAAGTTGGAATATCTGGAGTACAGTCTGCTGGAATTGGAAGGAAAAGTGAGGAAGAGAGTCACCGACTGCCAGAACGCTGAGGGAAACGAAGGTGAACACCTGGCGAAGGCATTTTTACTGGTGAACCTACACGAACTGGAGGATTTGATCAATGAGAGCATTCAACCTGAGGAAGGTTCTTCTGGGACCAAATATATAGGAGTTTATATTTTCGCTTTATAAAATGTAATAAGGCCAATGGCCATTAGTGATTTTATTTCTTGCTTATTTAGTGTCGTTTTGGGATTCGTCTATTTTTATCAATAAAATGAAGCATTTAGCATTCTAAGTTCTCCAAATCTACTTGTCGCTAGGCCTACCTCGGGCGCACAGAGGTCCCCAAGTTATGACACGATTTACTTTCCCGCACTATGTGTTTAAATATTGCAATACTTACTATAATCCTCACTAACTTGGTTACCTTTTTGTTTTATCTTTTGTTATTCCCCTACCTAAAGGTTAGTTCGTGCACTCTGGCAACATCATCCTATTCCACGAGATCCAGGGGCCCTCCACCCACTCCTCCTCTTAGTCCTGTCAAAAACAAGAACAAAGGCAAGATGGAAGATTTGAACAACGTCAAAAAGGAGAATTCAACAGAACGGGTAGAGGCCACTAATGGTCATGGTACTCAGGTTCCTAAGGAAAATGTATCCCAACATGAACAGAATTTGCTGAAATTCCAGGAAGAGCTCGATCAAGTTCGGAATCTGGCAAACTTGTCATTTTCTCTCAGCACCCGTGATATCACCTTTCCCAATACTCAAAACCCTACACCACCTCAAAATATCTCAAAGCAACAGAATCATCCCGCTCCTCATACTATTCCACCAAAGACCCAATGCAACACCTGCCATACCTCAAACAACACCCCGTTACTCATCCCAGAACTCCAAAACTCCATAAATGACCACTTCCACACCTACCATCACACCTCCATTTACGTAGAGACCATGCCACACTCCACCCAACCCATCTCAAGCACACCCGAGTCTGATGATAAAGACTTGCTCATCAGGAACCTGGCTGAGGAACTTAAGAAATTGACTAGCCGAATTCAAGGCGTTGAAGGAAACAAGGGAATTGAGGGTCTGAGCTATGAAGATCTTTGCATACGGCCCGATGTCGAACTACCTGAGGGGTACAAACCTCCGAAGTTCGAAATGTTTGATGGTACAGGTGATCCAAGGGTCCATTTGAGGATGTATTGTGACAAGCTGGTTGGAGTAGGGAAAGACGAGAGAATCCGCATGAAGTTGTTCATGAGGTGTCTGAAAGGAGATGCGCTGCCTTGGTACATTAGCCAAGATCCAAAGAAGTGGTCAAGCTGGGTAGGCATGGCGTCCGACTTTATGGACAGGTTCAGGTTTAACATAGAGAATGCACCGAATGTGTTCTATATTCAAAATCTAAAGAAGAAGCCTACAAAAACAATTCGCGAGTATGCTACTCGCTGGAGGTCCGAAGCTGCTAAGGTCAGACCTGCCTTAGAGGAGGAACAGATAAAGAAATTCTTTGTCCGGGCCCAAGACCCGCAATACTATGAACAACTAATGATGATCGAAAGGCACAAATTTTCCGAAATTATCAAACTGGGTGAATGGATTGAAGAGGGTATCAAAAACGGTATGGTTACAAACTTCGAGGCCTTGCAAGCTACAAATAAGGCCTTACAGTCCGGTGGTGTGTCCAAGAAAAGGGACGTATGAGCCGTGATGGTTGCACAAAGGACCAAATCTCCTATCAAATTCCAAACTTACCTAACACCTCCACTCACATATCTGCCAACCCCAAATTACCAAGCACCCTCCTACCAAGCTCCACCACCAACTTATCAGTCATCTCCACCTCCCACATATTAGCCTACCTCACCCAGATATTCCCAACCCGCACATGTCTACAAAACATACAATGCTCAACCATCCCACTATCAATCACCTCCTGCACGTCAGAACTTCCCTAGAGCCCGACCAAATTTTGATCGAAGGCCTCCCAAACAATATACAGCCATCGCTGAACCTATTGACCAGTTGTACGAGAGACTCAAAGCTGCTGGTTATGTCACCCCCATCCCTGCTACCACTCCTGAGAACCCTTCTCAGTGGGTTAACCCAAACAAATCCTGTGCATACCACTCCGGCATGAAAGGGCACACCATCGATGAATGTCGTTCTTTGAAAGACAAGATCCAGTCTCTGATCGATAATAAGATTATTATGGAAAAGGAACCCGCTCTAAATGTCCGCAACAACCCTCTACCAGACCGTAAAAGGTGGGGGTATTCACATGATTGAAGTGGAGGATGATTGGGATCCCGAAGGATCCATCGGGCTGACCGCAGAAGGCGATGATCTAAAAAAACCAGCAGTTACTCTCAAACCCATCATAGTCCAGATCCAACCATTTGAGGTCACTGAGGTAGATGTGTCTATCCCTCTTGAGTTTGAAGAAACGTCATCTACAAAGACACCAGCAACAATTGAGGTCGAATTCATGTCTCCGGCAAATGCACCTGCACCATTTGAAGTTGCAGTTTTACCACCCAGGGCACATGCTCCGTTCGGAGTAAGGATAGCCACGCCGATCCCAGTGGGGATGTCGACCATGACACCATTCCATACAAAGGTTGTACCCTGGGACTATACAACCGAGGCAAGGAGAAAAGGCAAGGTCAGGTTTGAAGAGACTGTTGCAGCACATGGTATGACAAGAACTGGGAGAGTCTATACCATGATTACCTACCTGAGTCCAGCAAGCAGGCCTCCAATCGGCCACCCATCATTGAGACAGGTCCAAACGATCTTTGGAGAAAAATACAGGCCAAAGAGCATTCGGTCATCGACCAACTAAACAAAACACCAGCACAGATATCCATCCTCTCGCTGCTGCAGAATTCCAAGACACACAAACATGCTCTGTTGAAGGTGCTGAGTGAAGCCTACGTGCCAAGCAACATCACTGGCGCGGAAATGGCTAATATGGTGGGACAAGTATAAGAAAGCCATAAAATCCCCTTCTATGAGGACGAGCTTCCACCTGAAGGGCTGAAAAGCCCTGCACATCACCGTGCAATGCGAAGACTATTTCATCACCATGATCCTGGTCGAAGGGGGTTCCAGCCTTAACATTTGTCCTCTGGTGACACTCAAGAAGTTGGGCAAAGGGCTGCATGAGATAAAAGAAGGAGCAATCAACGTGAAAGCCTTTGATGGGTCTCAGAGGTCCAGCATTGGGGAGATTAATCTATGCTTGCAAATGGGGCCAACCTGATTCGATGTTGATTTCCAGGTGATAGATGCGCCCGCATCCTACAACTTGCTGCTAGGATGGCCATAGATTCATGCTGCTGGGGTCGTAGCATCAACACTGCACCAGGCAGTAAAGTTCAAATGGAATCACTAGGAGGTGATCATTCACGGCGACGGTAGCAACCCCATATACAGTCGCCAGACCATTCCAGTGATCGGAGGGAGAAGAAAGCTAGGCGGAGAAACCTACCACCACATCGAGTGGGTCAATGCTATCGACAAAGACAAATGGTGGGGTAACAAGATCGAGAGTATATTGAATTGGAGTGGTACGAGCCTGGCAAAGGACTCGGCAAAAACCTCAAAGGAATTGCTAAACCCATAGCACTCAAGAAAACATGGCACCACTTTCGTCTTGGGGTACAAATACACCTGGGAAGAGTTCAACAACTGGTCGCCACCATGGCGCGGTCTTGACGACCCACTAGAGCAGTCGATACCGCATTTGGAGAAGACTTTCCAACAGGCTGACGTCGTCTATGGAACGGACGAAGAAGAAGCGCTCGCAGCAGTGAAAAACATGTTTTTAGAGGACACTGATATGGATTGCTGTGTTATTCTTGAGGAGGAGGGGGAGGATTCCATACAGGCTGTAAGCAGAGGAGCACGCCTCAATAACTGGACTATCAGGACAACCAGAGCCTAGCGAGTCTCGAAGTAGCAAGGCTAAAACAAGCATCATGCACTATTTTTATTTACTAGATGATTTTCTTTTCGCATTTTAATTCCCGCAATAAGATCTTCAATGAAATTTATCAAAGCATTTCGATTTCGTATGAATCAACACTCATTATTATTTTTCTCTCATTACTTTACTTATACAGCATTACTATTACTTCTCCTGATGAACCAATGACTGTGACATGCAATGAGACAACGCAACAAAGAGACATTGATTCAGAAGAAGATGACATACCCGAGGAGATTGTCAAAGAAGTGGAGAACTTTGAGAACAGACCTAAGTCCAACCTGGACGAGACAGAAGCTGTTAACTTGGGAGATGCAGAAAATATCAAGGAAACACGAATCAGCATTCACTTATTGCCATCAGAAAAGAAGGAATACATAGAATTTCTAAGGGAATATGAAGACATATTCGCCTGGTCATATGATGACTTGACTGGTCTGAGTACGTCTATTGTGGCTCAGAAACTGCGAATCGATCCGACATGTCCGTCGGTAAAGCAAAAGCTCAAAAAATTCAAGCCTGACATGAGTTTGAAAATCAAGGAAGAAGTCACTAAGCAAGTCAAAGCTAAGGTTCTCAGGGTAGTAGAATACCCGACATGGTTAGCCAACATCGTGCAGTGCCAAAGAAGGACGGGAAGGTCAGAGTCTGTGTCGACTACGGGATCTCAACCGGGCCAGTCCGAAAGACGACTTCCCTTTGCTGAACATACACATCCTGATTGACAATTTCGCCAAGCATGAGCTACAGTCATTCGTGGATTGTTTTGCTGGTTACCATCAGATCTGGATGGATGAAGAAGATGCTGAGAAAACGGCTTTCATTACGCCATGGGGAATGTATTGTTACAAAATGATGTCGTTCGGCCTGAAAAATGCAGGGGCCACCTACATGAGGGCCATGACTACCATTTTTCATGACATGATACACAAGCAAATTTAGGTATATGTGGATGATGTTATCATCAAGTCCAAGAAGGCCACTGATCACATGGAAGATTTGAGAAAGTTCTTCAATGGATTGCGAAGGTACAACCTGAAACTGAATCCCGCAAGTGCGCATTTGGGATACCCGCTGGAAAATTGCTGGGGTTCATTGTGAGTCGCCGAGGAATAGAACTGGATCCATCAAAGGTCAAAGCCATTCAAGAACTACCACCGCCAAAGAACAAGAGGGATGTGATGAGTTTCTTGGGAAGACTTAACTATATCAGCCGGTTCATGGCACAATCTACGACCATTTGTGAGCCAATCTTTAAGATGTTGAAGAAGGACGCCGCTACGAAATGGACCGATGACTGCCAAAAGTTCTTCGACGGTATCAAGGAATACCTATCAACACCGCCAGTATTGGTCCCACCCGAGCCAGGTAGACCTTTATTACTCTACCTCGCAGTATTGGATGGAGCTTTCAGTTGCGTTCTGGAGCAGCACGATGAAACGGGGAGGAAGGAACAAGCCATCTATTATCTCAGCAAGAAGTTTACCCCGTACGAGGCCCGATATTTTATTTTGGAATGCACCTGTTGTGTTTTGACTTGGGTAGCTCAGAAGCTGAGGCATTACTTCTGTGCCTATACAACGTACCTCATATCAAGGATGGATCCTTTGAAATACATCTTTTAGAAGCCCCATGCCTACTGGCAAGCTAGCCAAGTGGCAAATCCTGTTGAGTGAGTTCGACATTGTCTATGTAACTCAGAAAGCAGTTAAGGGACAAGCACTGGCAGACCACCTCGCTGAGAATCCCGTGGATGGAAAATACGAACCCCTGAAAACGTATTTTTCCTGATCAAGGGGTATCATTCGTATGAGAAGATATTGCAGAATCCTATGACGGTTGGAGAATGTTCTTCGATGGAGCAACAAAATTCAAAGGAGTTGGCATAGGAGCAGTCTTGTTATCAAAAATTGGTCAGCATTATCTGGTGTCTGCCAAACTCAGGTTCCCCTGCACCAACAATATGGCCGAATACAAAGCCTACATCTTAGGGCTCAAAATGGCCATTGACATGAACATTCAAGAATTGCTAGTGATTGGAGATTCGGACCTTCTCATACATCAGGTGCGTGAAGAATGGGCAACCAAGAACTCCAAGATACTCCCGTATCTGCATCATGTACAGGAATTTAGGAAAAGGTTCACGAAGACAGCATTCCAACACGTTCCCAGGGTCCAGAATGAGTTTGTCGACGCATTGGCTACCCTATCATCTATGATACAGCATCCGGATAAGAATTTCATTGATCCCATTCCAGTAAAAATTCATAATCAGCTAGCTTACTGTGCCCATGTTGATGAAGAAGCAGACAGAAAGCCTTGGTTTTATGATATCAAGGAATATTTGGCAAAAGGAGAATACCCGGAGCTTGCCAATCATACTAAAAAATGCACACTTTGGAGATTTCCCAACAACTTCTTTCACAGCAGAGGAATCCTGTATAGGAGGACTCCTGATTTGGGGTTACAAAGGTGTGTCGACGCAAAGGAAGCATCCAAGCTCCTAGAGGAAATTCATGCATCCAATCATATTCAAAAATGCACACTTTGGAGATTGCCCAACAACTTTTTTCACAGCAGAGGAATCCGGTATAGGAGGACTCCTGATTTGGGGTTATAAAGGTGTGTCGACGCAAAGGAAGCATCCAAGCTCCTAGAGGAAATTCATGCTGGGACCTGTGGCCCACATATGAACGGTTTTGTTTTAGCAAAGAAGATACTTCGGGCTGGTTACTTTTGGATGACCATGGAAACAGACTGCATACATGCAGACATGATAAAGGTGCAATCAAATGAGCTTAATGCAACAAGCTCACCGTGGCCGTTTGCCGCTTGGGGAATGGATGTTATTTGACCAGTCGAGCCTGCCGCTTCCAACGGACACAAGTTTATTCTAGTAGCAATCGACTATTTCACCAAATGGGTCGAAACATCATCTTCCAGAGCAGTGACTAAGAAAGTCGTGGCAGACTTTATCCGCGACCGCATTGTTTGTCGATTTGGTATTCCAGAGTCAATCATTACTGATAATGGCTCCAACCTCAACAGCGACCTGATGAAACCATGTGAGAGACTTTCAAGATCAGACACAAGAATTCCACAGCCTACAGGCCTCAAATGAATGGAGCCGTAGAAGCCGCCAACAAGAATATCAAGAAGATATTGAGGAAAATGATAGAAAAACATAAAAAGTGGCACGAGAAGTTAGCGTTTGCTCTATTGGGGTATCGCACCACAGTCCGACATCGATCGAGGCAACCCCCTATATGTTGGTTTATGGTACAGAGGCGGTCATTCCCGCCGAAGTAGAAATTCCTTCCCTAAGGATCATACCGGAAGCTGAGCTCGACGATGCAGAATGGGTGAAAAGTCGTTATGAGCAACTTGCTCTTATAGACGGAAAGAGGATGAACGCAGTTTGCCATGGTCAACTCTATAAAAACAGAATGTCTAGAGCCTTCAACAAAAGAGTCAAGCCAAGACAGTTCACACCGGGATAGCTGGTGTTAAAGAAAAATTTTCCGCATCAAGATGAATCCAAGGGAAAGTTCTCTCCCAACTGGCAAGGTCCGTACATGGTTCACCGGCTTCTGACAGGAGGAGCCCTCATACTTGCAGAAATGGACGGAAAAGTTTGGCCAAAGCTGATTAAATCAGATGCAGTCAAGCGCTACTATGTGTAATCTTTATGTTTTCCCTACATGATGTAGATTGAACTACGCCTAACCTGATTCCCGTTTAAGAGGGGATACGTAGGCAGCCCTACGGGTTCGGTCACAATTCAATAAAATTTTCATTTTCCCCCGAAATTGGAAACTGGGGTAGAATTTTGGGGAGGACCCTCAAAATTCCGAAGTAACTTCAGCCAATCGCCGCACAAGCAACAGTCAAAAGCATCAACCCATTAAACTGGGGCAAAATTTTAAGGAGGACCCTCAAAATTCCATAGCAGGAGAGGTTGCAATGTCCTGAATTGCGTCACAGCCGGCGGTTCATCTAAAAACTATTTTTTATTATACATTTATGTTATAATTTTACAAAATTGTGCATGTCTATTACTGAAATTGCCTTGTTTAGCAACGCTACCGCAATGATACATACAGTATCACCAGATCAAAGCCAAGCAGGTCAAACGGAGCCAGTGGGGACACGAACTAACCTCGCCCCTTTTACAAAACTCACAATTTTTCTTTGGATACAGGCACTTGGATTGCGAGATCATCAAACATACTATACATTCACGAGACAAACATTGTTCAGGAATACAACTCTCAAGACCGTTGCACTTACCCACATTTTCTATCCACACACACCGGCGACATTTCGTGTGTCACAATGTTCCCAGCAGTCAAATATTGCGATCTGCTATCAGCTAAGAAAGCTCCGTTACCATTTGCCATTTTATTTCTTGCATTCTGCCTTCTGAGGTTAAGCTCTACCTCTATCTGCATTTGCATTGCATAAGGCTACTATTCTGCCTTCCAACTTGCATAAGGCTACCATTCTTCCTTCCAACTTGCATAAGGCTACTATTCTGCCTTCCAAGGTTAAGCTCTGCCTCTATCTGCATCTACATTGCATAAGGCTACTATTCTGCCTTCCGAGACTAAACGTTGTCTCCATCCATACTGCATGGCTGAAAATCGCCTCATACTGCATCTGCATGGCTGAAAGATCGCCTCATACCGCATCAGCACGGCTGAAAGATCACCTCATACTGCATCTGCATGGCTGAAAGATCGCCTCATACTGCATCTTCATGGCTGAAAGATCGCCTCATACTGCATCTACATGGCTGAAAGATCGCCTCATACTGCATCTGCATGGCTGAAAGATCGCCTCATACCGCATCTGCACGGCTGAAAGATCGCCTCATACCGCATTTCATGGGCTGAAAGATCGCCACATACTGCATGGGCTGAAAGATCGCCACATACTACATTTCATGGGCTGAAAGATCGTCAAATTATCAAAAGGCGTCATCGTTCGAAGGCACCGTCTTCATTGTCCGAGAACACCATGGCATGGCATGTGGACCCCTTTATCTCTTGCATATCATTATTCCAAGGCATCATGGTTTGGAGGCACCATTTTCATAGCCCGAGAGCATCATTTCATAGCCTGTGAATCCTTTATTATACGCTTCATGGCCCAGGACACCATGGTCTAAAGACGTCATCCCAACCGTCAAAAGACAACATTCATGGTCCGAAAGGAATTTGCATCATGTCTAAATTTACGTACAATATATGCTTGTATTATTTATTTGCGGGTGAACCGGCAAGCAACAGCCGTCCCGGCAGGAGCGTTTCCGCTCTAGTGCCCGCAGCCACATCAAACCTAACCATCCCCGTAAGCCTTTCACTCACCCTGACCGAAACATTGCGTCAGTTCTTGGAAAGTACCCGTCGGCATACTCCGCCAACGGATCCTGAACTACATATGGATTGATTCATCTAAAACCAGGGATATGTAGGTAGCTCAGAAGCCAGGGTGCGGCCTATCTTCTTCAAATCGTTTCGTTCGGTCAAATTGGCCATCATATCTTTACCCGACAACTCTTTCATCCTTCCCGGGTAAAAAGGGGCAGCTGTTGATACCCAATTTTTCCCTACGTATTTCTGAGTATGCAAAATAACTTTAAATGGAATATGTATGCATATATGAGTATATCCAAGTGTTTCATTATTTTTTCTTAATTTTTAAAGATTTTTAAATCAATTTATTCCCCTCCTTTATCCATAAAAATCCAATAATAATTTCTAAAATTATCACTTTTGGTGATTCACTTGTTGAACTTTTATATTTATGCTAAAATATAACCAAGATGATTTTTGCACATTTTTACAAATTTTACTTAGTATTTTTAAATCTAAATTGCATAATTGCATTATTAGCCTCTTTTAGGATTTCATTACGTTTGCATTTACAAAATTAACTCCAGTATTTTTAATTAGTTAATTATATGTTATAAATCATTTTGGAGCTTTCAGTTTATTTCCAAATATTAATTTATTACTTTTTATAAATTAAATAGGGAAAATTGGATATTTAAATAATGGCCCAATTTCATTTCAATCATAACCTAAAATCTGACCCCAGTTGAACCCAATTAAACCCGGACCCAATCCAAATTAATCCGACCCAGACTAGGATCCCCACCTACCCTTTCTAATCTCGATCGTTGATCTACCAGATCAACGGTCCACGTTATCCCTTGCCTTTTTAACCCAACGACCCCCAAAACCCTACCCCATTCATTCATTTGCACTGCCCCTGAATCCCTCCTCTCCCAAATGCTCTCTACAACACCACCCAAACCTAGCCACCGCCACCCTAATCCACCCTAATCCATGGCCTCCCATGGTCATCTGAGACCTGTACCAACCTTCCATGGCTTCAATGTGTTTGGTTCTGTGGTCTTATGACCAGATTTTGAAGGAATTTGGTCCAGTCCTTGCTCGATGACCTTTCTCCGGTCATCCCTGACCTTTCTCCGGCCAGCCATGGCCATTCGAGCCAGATCCTTGACTCTCTTAGCTAGATCGGTAACTTTCAAGGCCTTTCTCATTGCTTTTGGGTATTCTAAAACTCTAATCTCTAAGACTTTTTCGATTTCTTGCAGATCTACCTTAGATCTGTGCTTGCCATGAACTTTTTAAGTGCTTCTCGAAGTTTCTTTGACCTTTCTTTCAAAATGACTCTTCACTTCGCGATTAGGGTTTTCCTTCAAGTTTTTCTTTTCAAAATCTCCTCTCTGATTTTAACATGTTTCTGATTTTGCTATGTTTTGTTCATGTTGTTCTCCTATCTAAGTTAGCATGTTGAAAACCCTAATTTCTTTTGAGTTCATTCGAGTTCTGGAACTGTTCGTTAGATGTGTACCCATCTTTTTGCTAGTACTTGTTTGATTTATTTGTTTATCATCTTTTAAAATCGATTGTTGTTGAAGCCTAGGTCTTTGGGGTCTGAAATTGCTTGTTTGAGTACTTGACTCTACTAAAGCTTTGTTTCAAAACTCTCTTTTGTCTATATCTGACTATGGCTGAAACTCCAACTTTTTAAAAGGGTTTCCTCACTTGCTATTTTCGAAACCTTTGCATGTCTCTGAGGCTATGTTTTCTTCTTTGTTGATTCAATGTGATTTGACCTACTTGATTACTATTCTTCGAATGCTTGCCTTACTACTGAAACCTAGCCTACTTCTGCTACTACCTGCCCGTTTGTGATTTTGTCCAGGAGTTTGGCCTCACATGTCTGATGACCTTGTTTACTATATTTATATGCTGAAGTTTCTTCCTTGATTGTTCTTCATCTTGTGACTAATTTGAAAGCTCTCCTTTTATGAATCCTACTTTCACTCGCCCGTTCAAAATTGATAGATTCTTTTCCATTTGTTGTAATATTTACCTTGCTGAATCTATTCCCAAAATAAGTATATTTCTGTACTTAGACTCGATTGCTTACTTAATGTTTTTACTACTTCTTTTATGGCAATAATCAGGCTATCTCTAAATTAATTTCCTTCCTTATTTGAATATGTTAAATGGTGATTCCTTAATTAAAGGAAATCACTTGTGTGATTGATTCTGACTGGAGATTGTTTCTATATTTGTATTAAAACTTTACTTATTACCTTCCTTCACTCATTTTCAAAAGGTTATAAATACCTGCACCCCTCTTCTTTCAAAAACAACGAACACAAGGAACGAAACACTTGAGCTCAGAATACACACTTCACTCAAAGCTCTCTCTTTTTTTTCTCTGTTACTGCTTGCGTTGCTGCCTTGTCTAGCCGGCTGAAAGCCAAGGCTAGGCTGTGGAAATTTACTTACGTTTCTTTCTGCATTTTCTTCTTTACTGGTATGTTCTAATTAATCTTCCAGCACCAACAACAACATGTTTATTTACTATCTCCTTCACTCTTGCCTATTTCCTGCTTGTGTTTAATCAAGTTCCATTTCTGAGCATGTTGTAATCTGCCCCTTTCTCTTCTGAATTAATGTTTTCTTATGTATGAACTCTGTCAGTCACTTATTATGACTTATGAATCCCAAACCCCCATATCCCCTATGTGTTTGTAAACCTTGGTTGGTTTGGGGGCATGTCAGCATTAGACATTGCTGTGCATAACCCAAACGTGACCCTTCCTAGGGTCATATGCTCCCTGCAATGTATTTCCAAACCCTTGGCCCCTTTTGTATGAAAATGCTGATTGTTAGCTTTACTACTGCTATTTTTTTTTACCCTTACCCCTCTTTATTGTCCACTCAGTTTTAAATCTCTTTTTCTGCACTTTCACTATACTCTTAGACTTAGGTTCTGCCCCTCTTGTGTGAGCCTTGCCTTGGGACCCATGAGCTCCCTTTGAACATGGACACATAAGGGCTGGACTTTCCACGCTGTACTCATGTCTATCTGGTTATGCAAACTTGGGTGTAAGCACTGCCCGGGGTCCCTTGAGACCCTTAGGGAACTTTGACACACCCATGTCTGAGAAGGCTTTGAAACAAGTGGCATTTGAGGTGATTTGTTCCATAACTCACAGAGGAAGCAAGAATTAGGCTTCCTATGGTTGTAACTTCTTATTTTCACACTTTTCTGATGTAATTTAGTATTTGATCTATAATAATTGTCACACCTCCTTTTTCTACTACACCCCCGGGAAGGGATATAATAAAGGGAGTTTTTCCAATTAAAGGACAATCGAAACAGGATTTGTTTTATCAACAGATTCAGAGTCGCCACTTGGGAGATTTATGGTGTCCCAAGTCACTGGTTTAAAATCCAAAATCGAGGAAAAGAATGACTCTGTTTAACAGTCCGCGAACCAGAAATCCGAGTAAGGAATTCTGTTAACCCGGGAGAAGGTGTTAGGCATTCCCGGGTTCCGTGGTTCTAGCACGGTCGCTCAACTGTCATATTCGTCTTAAATTATCTGATTTTAGTACAATTATGAACCTATGTGCAAATTTCAGCTATTAACCGCTTTTAGTCATTTTTAGGAATATTGCAACGCTGTTAAAACACGTCTTGAACCACGTCACATAAATGCACCCACAGTCTTCGACATATTTTAACATTGTTGAGATTTAGATTTGGGTCACATAAATGTGCACCCGAGTTTAGGAGGGTAGATTATTAAAGGACGCGCCTAAAGCAACTAACGCGTTATTAACTTTGCAGGAGGCCATGAAAATTTACTAAATGGCACGTCCCGAATTCTAATTATTTTAAAGAAATGGTTAACGAGGGCCACACAATTGCCATTTTTATTTGGCGCGGCACACCTCGAACTATCCTAAAGGGCGTTACTCAACTAAGACAAACTACTGATGTTATAAGGTATTTTTCTTAAACTACTCTATGATTATTGCAAGGCCTGAGAGCTTTAGGAAATTTAGTTGTGGAAGTAAGGAAGTAGTTAGCTTTGTCATTAAAGAAGGGGTGGGCCAATAGCATATTATCATGAAATGGGCCTGTCACATAACTTGTTGTCTCAACAGTTTACTTGTTAAATGGGCTCAAACTAACAGTTTCCTAAAACTATAACAAGCCCAGCCAACATAAATACGCATCAACAACCTACTAGCAAACGGAGCAATTTAAGTCGACATAATCAAATTCATAGCAACTTTCAATTAGCTTTTGTTCTCGAATTTAGGAATGAAACTGGCAAAATCTTTTAACAACATAAAGAAACGTTGCACATGACCATATGAACATGAAAGAAACCCAGGTGTGCTGAAAGCTATTCGAAGATACATAAATTCTGGTCAGGTGTTCTCAAAATTAAAACTAGCATGAACATACATATCAATCCTACAAGCATTTCAAGATTATGCAATATTCCAAATCTGAAATCTAAACAACCTTTAAAGCATGGTGGGAAAACTATGAAAAAAAAGCACTTGAAATGAGTCATTACCACTACAGCTTAAGTTATAGGAACAACATAAGTTCAATTATTACTACTTGGCCAAACTATTAGAGAAATATCTAGTTGACACACACTGAATCAGTGATAGAACCAGATGAATCTCGAATCAAATACTACCTTTAACTACTATGGATTGCATATCAAGCTATACTACCAGCATTAAATATTTTACAACACTTCAATGGACTTGAACACTTAACACTTGAAGGAATCAGGGAGGGGATGAAATGAAGCTAGCACATAAATCATCTCTAACACTAGTTACAAATCAACTACAAACATAGAATAATCAGAAAACCATAGCAAGTGAACAAATTGTTCCAATAAGCTGAAATACATCTCATGATTCAACATCTTCATTTCAATTCATTTTTTCTCCAATCTATTTCACAGCCAGCATGGTTACAGAAAAATGTACCTGAAACGATAGAATAAGTGAACCAAGGAGAATCAGGGGCTAAATTTCAGCAGGGAATGAACACAGCAACAGAGAGCCACAGATCCAATGATGAAACCACAGAAACTGACTCCAAAATTCAATGGAACAGCAGACTCAACAGTTCAAAACCCTGAGAAATTAAATCTGAACACTGATACCCAATTCTTAACAAACAGAACACCCAAATCTGAAAACATTGACTAACTTTCAAGCCATTTCAAAACCAAGACAGAAGGTGAAAACCTAAATTGATTCAGAGATGAGAAACTTTCAATTTTCAAAGCTGAAATCCGATGGAGCACTAGCAGCCTCTTTTGTATTTTTATATTCTTCAAGTCTTGCCGTCAAAGGCAAGAATGCAAGGCTTTATAGGTCAGCCCCTAGGGCAGCCTTCAGGACCATCTATTTCCCTTTACCCCCTTCTTAGTTCTTGTTTTAGCCTGGGTGTCCCTGAATTCTTAACTTGTTTCCCAAGTAAAGAATATCAAAACCACTAATTGCCATTCTAGCCCCCACCTAGAAGCTTCTACAATTGTTACCTAAAATATCTTCTAAGTGCCTTACCCAATCTACCCCTGAAAACCTTCTGATTTTACCCCTTTATGCCTAAATGAAATTACCCTTCAGCTAACTCCTAACCATTTAACCGGGCCAAATGTGACCCAATAGTTCAGCCCAAATAAAGTGGGTTGTACTGCACAGTGCCTAGCACACACCTAACATCAAATCACATAACCAGAACAAACCAATTTGGCAAGACCACAAATACCAAATGAATTTCCTAACAAAAACCCAAATTAATCAACACAATTTTAGCAAGATGACCTAATTAAACTAAGAAATTAAAATGAACACATCACCAAAAAATCAACCAAGTTATTAACTAAGTTTTTAAACCAGAGTGACCTAATTCAATTAAACAAAAGTAGGGAAATCAGGATTTGAACGCAAACTAAGAACAATCATGAGACAGAACAGCAAAGTGACAAACAATTTTAGCTAAGCCCTTATTTAAATAACAATTTAATTAACCAGAGTAAAAGAGAAGAGATGAAGCAGAAGGAAGGGTGTATGAACACAAAACGGATACAAAGAAAGGGAAAGAAGAAAGAAGAAACAAAATATGAAATAAAAGAAAGAAACTCACCAACCTAACTCGGACTCAGGGTTGACCTATTTAACCGTGATATAACGTCAATCACCTGTTCTTTGTTCAAGAATAGGTAAATAACGTTAGTACACGATAAAATTGGGCCTAAGGAAACTGGAGAAGAAGCCTTGCATGCTTGAGTTCCGGATCAACTTTCAATTCGAATATCGGATTAAAAATTCGAAGAGCTTGAGTGATATTTGAAGGAAAAGGGTGATGGATATAGGATGAGGGAGGTCTGGTGGTCAAGGGATGTTGATTTGGGAGTGATTAATAGTGGTGCCGCCACGGAGGCGGTGGGGATTTGGGGGCGGCTTAGCTAGGGTTCATGGCGAAAAATCAAGATTCGAACAATCCTAGGTGTGTTCGAAGGAAAATAACTGTAGATTATGGAAGAGGAAACCAAGGGGGTTCTGGGGTGTATTTTTGGTGGCCATGGAGCCAGCGCCGCCACCGGAGGGCGGAGGGAAATGGTGGCGGCGGCTTGATTAGGGTTAGGGTAACTGGTCTTTGAGAGACGGTTGAGAGGGGGTGGGGGGTGGGGGGGAAGTTCGGACATATTTATACATGGAGAACCATAGTTCTCCACCGTTGATCTAAAGAACCTCGACGGCCTAGATCTTTCAAAGGNATTCAGGAACGAAACTGGCAAAATCTTTTAACATAAAGAAACGTTGCACATGACCATATGACCATGAAAGAAACCCAGGTGTGCTGAATCCTATTCGAAGATACATAAATTCTGGTCAGGTGTTCTCCAAATTAAAACTAGCATGAACATACATATCAATCCTACAAGCATTTTTGGATTATGCAATATTCCAAATCTGAAATCTAAACTAACCTTTAAAGCATGGTGGGAAAACTATGAAAAAAAAGCACTTGAAATGAGTCATTACCACACAGCTTAAGTTATAGGAACAACATAAGTTCAATTATTACTACTTGGCCAAACTATTAGAGAAATATCCAGTTGACACACACTGAATCAGTAATAGAACCACATGAATCTCGAATCAAATACTACCTTTAACTACTATGGATTGCAGATCAAGCTATAGTACCAGCATTAAATATTTTACAACTCTTCAATGGACTTGAACACTTAACACTTGAAGGAATCAGGGAGGGGATGAAATGAAGCTAGCACATAAATCATCTCTAACACTAGTTACAAATCAACTACAAACATTGAATAATCAGAAAACCATAGCAAGTGAACAAATTATTCCAATAAGCTGAAATACATCTCATGCTTCAACATCTTCATTTCAATTAATTTTTTCTCCAATCTATTTCACAGCCAGCATGTACAGAAAAATGTACCTGAAACGATAGAATAAGTGAACCAAGGAGAATCAGGAGCTAGATTTCAGCAGGGAATGAACATAGCAACAGACAGCCACAGATCCAATGATGAAACTGCAGAAACTTACTCTAATATTCAATGGAACAGCAGACTTAACAGTTCAAAACCCAGAGAAATTAAATATGAACACTGATACCCAATTCTTAACAACTAGAACACCCAAATCTGAAAACATTGACTAACTTTCAAGCCATTTCAAAACCAAGACAGAAGGTGAAAACCAAAATTAATTCAGAGATGAGAAACTTTTAAATTTCAAAGCTGAAATCCGATGGAACAGTAGCAGACTCTTTTGTATTTTTATATTCTTCAAGTGTTGCCTTCAAAGGCAAGAATGCAAGGCTTTATAGGTCAGCCTCTAGGGCAGCCTTTAGGACCATCTATTTTCCTTTACCCCCCTTCTTAGTTCTTGTTTTAGCCTAGGTGTCAAAACCACTAATTGCCATTCTAGCCCCACCTAGAAGCTTCTACAATTATTACCTAAAATATCTTCTAAGTGCCTTACCCAATCTACCCCTGAAAACCTTCTGATTTTACCCCTTTATGCCTTAATGAAATTACCCTTCAGCTAACTCCTAACCATTTAACCGGGCCAAATGTGACCCAATAGTTCAGCCCAAATAAAGTGGGCTGTACTGCATAGTGCCTAGCACACAACATCAAATCACATAACCAGAACAAACCAATTTGGCAAGACCACAAATACCAAATGAATTTCATAACAAAAATCCAAATTAATCAACACAATTTTAGCAAGATGACCTAATTAAACTAAGAAATTAAAATGAACACATCACCAAAAAATCAACAAAGTTATTAACTAAGTTGTTAAACCAGAGTGACCTAATGCAATTAAACAAAAGTAGGGAAATCAGGATTTGAACGCAAACTAAGAACAATCATGAGACAGAACAGCAAAGTGACAAACAATTTTAGCTAAGCCCTTATTCAAATAACAATTTAATTAACCAGAGTAGAAGAGAAGAGATGAAGCAGAAGGAAGGGTGTACGAACACAAAAACGGATACAAAGAAAGGGAAACAAGAAAGAAGAAACAAAATATGAAATAAATGAAAGAAACTCACCAACCTAACTCGGACTCAAGGTTTACCTTCCAATTTAACCGTGATATAACGTCAATCACCTGTTCTTTTTTCAAGAACATGTAAATAACGTTAGTACGCGATAAAATTGGGCCTAAGGAAACTGGAGAAGAAGCCTTGCATGCTTGAGTTCCGGATCAACTTTCAATTCGAATCTCGAATTCAAAATTAGAAGAGCTTGAGTGATATTTGAAGGAAAAGGGTGATGGATATAGGATGAGGGAGGTCTGGTGGTCAAGGGGTGTTGATTTGGGAGTGATTAATGGTGGCGCCGCCATGGAGGCGGTGGGGATTTGGGGGTAGCTTAGCTAGGGTTCATGGCCAAAAATTAAGATTCGAACAATCCTAGGTGTGTTCGAAGGAAAATAACTGTAGATTATGGAAGAGGAAACCAAGGGGGTTCTGGGGTGTATTTTTGGTGGCCATCGGAGCCGGCGCCGCCACCGGAGGGCGGAGGGAAATGGTGGCGGCGGCTTGATTAGGGTTAGGGTAACTGGTCTTTGAGAGACGGTTGAGAGGGGGTGGGGGGTGGGGGGGAAGTTCGGACATATTTATACATGGAGAACCATAGTTCTCCACAGTTGATCTAAAGAACCTCGACGGCCTGGATCTTTCAAAGGTGAAACGGCGTCGTTTCACTTGGGAGAGGGTGGACCGGGTCAGGGAATGGGTTGGGCTGGGACGAACGGGTTCTGGTGGGAAATTGCTTGGGCTGGGAATTAAATTAAAATGGCCCAATTTTCCTCTTCTCTTCATTTTATTTCAAAGCAAACAATTCAAAATTCCCTTTTTCTTTTTCTTTCTCTTTTTTTTCAAGATTTAATTAAAATCAATATTAATTTCTAGAGCTAAATTAACTACTAAAAAAAACTTAATTAAACCTAAAATGGTAATCAACACAAGCAAATTAACATAAAAACTATTCGTAAAATCAAAAGCTAACATTAAAAGTGCAAATTACTATTCTTAGTGATTTTCCATTTCATAGGACAATTGATTACTAAATAATTCTTAAAATGTCAAACTAACTCCTAAATGCACATGCAACACATTTTTTTTTGTATTTTTCCATGAATTAAAATGCACAAACAAATCCAAGCAATTAACAGAAAATGCCACGAAAATCAACAAATTAAAATAGAAATTATTTGTTTGAAATTATGGAGTAATNGATGCTTGACCGCTGCACTTGAATGTATTCCTCTTTTCTTCAGGCGGGCTCCTGACTGCTGACTTGAAATGTATTCATCTGTTCTTCAGGCGGGCTCCCGACTGTTAAAACTTAAAACGTAGTCCTTTGTTCTCCAGGCGGGCTCCTGACTTCTAAAACTTGAATGTATGCCTCTGTTCTCCAGGCGGGCTCCTGACTGCTGAAACTTGAAATGCATGCCTCTGTTCTCCAAGCGGGCTCTTGACTGCTGAAACTTGAAATGTATGCCTCTGTTCTCCAGGCGGGCTCCTGATTGCTGACTTGAAATGTATGCCTCTGTTCTCCAGGCGGGCTTCTGACTTCGACAAAATAGACAAAACAAAGAAAAATTTCTGCCCCAGTTTGGTGGCTCTGTTCATCAGGCGGGCTCCTAACTGCTAAAATTTGAAATGTATGCCTCTGTTCTCCGAGCGGGCTCTTGACTGCTGAAACTTGAAATGTATGCCTCTGTTCTCCAGGCGGGCTCCTGACTGCTGAAACATGAAATGTATGCCTCTGTTCTCCAGGGGGGCTCCTGACTTCGACAAAATAGACAAAACAAAGAAAATTTTCTGCCCCAGTTTGGTAGCTGGGCACATAGGTGAGTGTTAAACTGAATCATTCTACCAACTAATATTAGGAATTTGAAAGCTAAGTCCTATTATCCAGGGAGGTCCTGACAACTGTTAATTGAAAGACAATTTTAAACCTAAGTTATAACTTCTAAAGGTACTAAGTCCTGTTATCTAAAAGGGTCTTAAACTACATCCTATTATCCAGGAAGGTCCTGAAAATCAAATCAAGGCGTATCCTAAAGACTGACACTTTTACGACTGAATCATACTACGCTACAACAGAATTTATGCTACATCTTGCTATCTAATGGATCTCTTAAACTTGGTCCCATTATTCAGGGAGGGGGTCCTGACAACTCCTAATTGAATCCTGTCCTAAACCATGCAAACTTTGCAATCAACTTACATTCTTCTATGATTTGTTTTGAAATTTATCTAAGCCCTATTTTTCAGGAAGGTCCTGAAAGTTTACGATCAAACCTGTTTGGTGCTCGCTCTTTCCCTACGGAGAGTTCCTCTGAAACAAACGAAATTTGCTGCCCCTATTTCAATCAAAAGAAAATCTTGTCAGTTTAAAATGGTGGTTAGTTGATGGCATTCTTGCTGAAGGTTTTTCCGCTGTCGTGCTTTGTTTCGACCTGCTTCCCCTGAAATGGCCCCGAACTGCTTGACTTTCTGAATGACTTCAAACCTCATGACCCTTGATGACCCGAGTGTTCCATACCCAAACCGTTGTTTTACCTCTCTGACCCCTTTTCTTTGAAGCTTTGCATCTCCCATGAAATTACCAAGTCATTCCACGATGAAACTTCCGGTGACTCCTTATATCCCACTTTACATCATGCTATCTTTCGTATGTTCTGGCCACACTGTGCTTTGCAATTTCAGAAATTGGTAGTGAGCTTTGAAATCCTTTCTTATTTGCTTTGATCAAGACTGACATTGAAACATCTTAGAGAAACAGACCCCAAAAGAAAAGAGATGCAGTGACCTTGAGAGTTAAGGAAAAGGAACATCCAAAACAGGACGACTTGCTAAAAGGAAAAAGGAAAAGAGACTTATCTGAGTGGAACAGCTGGTACTATTGATCATGACATGCGTTTCGGACTAACCGGCCCAATCCGTCCAACCAACCAACTTTCAGTTGCCATACTTTGTTGCCTCAGAATTCCATAACCTGATTTCTTCAACCAAACCCTAACCTTGTTCATCATGCGGTGTCCTGAACGGTTTTCACCCACAGACCTCTCTCGTTTGTTCATTTGAAAACTCACTTTCGCCTTAAGGTGCCTGCGAGGGGTTTCACCAATAAGACTCTCTCATTTCTGTTTTCTCTCAACTCGCTTTCGCCTTACGGTGCCCGTGAGGGTTTTCACCAATAAGACTCTTTCATTTTTCATTTCTCTCAGCTCGCGTCGCCTTACGGTGCCCGTGAGGGTTTTCACCAATAAGACTCTCTCATTTTCATCATTTTTCTGCTTGGACCAGAGTGTTGCCCCTGACATGAATCACCTGTTCTTACTTGACTTGGCATTTCTTGAAGATTGATCAGCAGGTCTTTCTTTGGACCGTAATGCAGGCTTTTGGACAGGGTTAGAAAGAAAGGGTATCAAAGGCTCAAAACAATTCAGCTGGGTTTAAAATTACAACTTCCGGAATCAGATTTCTCACAACAACGCAACTTCTACCCCAGTTTCTTGCTTGGGGGCTTTTGGATTTTTATTATGATGGGACCGAACCGTGAGCCTGCTTACGTATCCTTAAAATGAATCAGGTTAAACGTAGTTCATGTCGTAGGAATTACTTTGTTGTTGTGATTTTTCCTTTCTTTTTCTTCCATTTTCTCTTCTTTTCTTTTTTTTTTCTTCCTTTCTCCTTTTGTTGTTTTGTTGTTTGTTTTTTTTTCTTTTTCTTCTTTTTTTTTCTTTTTCTTTTTCTTTTTCTTTTTCTTCTTTTTTTTCTTTTTCTTTTTCTTTTTCTCTTCCTTTTTTTTTCTTTTCTTCTTCCTTTTTCCTTCTCTCTCTTTTCATTCTTTTTTTTTCTCTTTTTCCTTGACTAATCTTTCACGCTTGTGTTTCTGATCTTTGCTACTGATTCCGAAAGAGGGGTATGAAAGAAAACAAATAAGGCTCAAAGGGGTAATGAAGGATAAAGTGTTTAGATAGCAGAACAAAATGCCTTCGTCATTCCAATCTCCAAAACATGCCAAGTGCAAACAACACAATTAAACAAACCAAGAAAAATATTTGTAACATCTTTTGATTGTACCATACTTGATAACCATATCCACACATTCGCCTTCTACATCTGCTGAATACAAAGCACCATTCGACAACACTCGCACTCTCCTTACCACGAACGGCCCCTGTCAATTTGGCAAACTTGGCTTTAGGTTCAACCCGATGCAGCATGATCCATTTCAATAGGGTTTTTTTATGTTCTATCTGCCCCAGTTTCACACAATTCGGGCTAGAAATGATCTCAAAGTGTCCAAATCTGTTCTTATTTCCCTCAAGTGCCCCTGTCATCTTCAAAATTGTTTCAATGCTTCATGACTAACTTTTTGAGCCCAGACCGAGAATTACGCATGCATGTCATGTCACTAGAGCCAACAGGAAAAGAACTGTGGAAAGAAAAGAGAACTAAGCAAAAGAAAATGACTAGAAGTAACAGAAACGGAAAGACAGACGTGAAACGGTCAAACACAGACAAGCAAACTGACTGGTGCAAAGCCAGGCGCTGGGGAAGTGCCCCAGTAACAAAAGTCTAGTATTGTGGTCCTGATCTTGGTAAAAGACAGTTGAATTGAAGGTTCCGAGAAGTGTTCGACGATGGTTAAGAACTATGGTCCCCTCCCCCGAGGTTGCGAGAGAAGGTATCTAGCAAGGCGGTGATGCATTTGTGAGGCCAAGTGCAAAATTTAAAATTGGGAAGACCAATCCAATCTCCTGATCACGAGAAGAGTCTTTTGGTAGTTTGCTATTTGAATTTTCTTATCAAGTTTATACAGGGATTATTCCAGGGTTTGTATTCAGATTCTATTTCCGGTTCGTTTGGCTGTATAACCTCGTATAATCTTTCGATTAATCATGAAATGCATTTCCATTCTTCTCATTCCTGACAGTTTTTACTCTTTGTTTTTCTTTTACTTTTCTTGTATTAGTTTTTTTTCGATGCTGGTTTCAATGACATGACATTGCCTGAAGGAATTTCTGGACCCCTTGTTTTAAAGCCGAAGCTAATTCTGAAAAGCTTGAAATCCCATCCTATCCGGGATTGTCGCTAAAGCCGAAATAAGAATGGTGAGGAGTGGGTTTAGAACCCCCTGCGCAATTGAGTCTACTCGATGAGAAAGATTTCGGCAGCAGCTCGTGTCCATGGCCATCCTGTATCACAGAAAATGACAAGAGCATATATGGAAGGTATATGCATCACGGAAGTCGGTGGGTCAGCAAGTTTGAGACGTATCTTTCACATCAGGGTTGAGGCAAAGGCAAGTTCGCCCCAAATTGGCGGGCGCGTTCTCGTTTGAAAGGAGTGTGTCCACATGGTGCTTTTGTATTTAACAGACATTTGGAAGGCAAGTGTGTTTGAAATGGCCATTCAATTCCGATGCCGGTCGAAGATGATAGTATGGTGATGATTTCCTTTTGTTTAATCTTGTTTTTTATTCTTGGCAGGTTTGAAGAATGGAATGACGAAGGCAGTTTTGTTTCTAGCTATCTAAACACTATATCCTTCATGTACCCCTTTGAGCTTATTTGTTTTCTTTCATTACCCCTCTTTCGATCAGTTAGCAAAGATCAGAAACCACAAGCGTTGAAAGATTTGTCAAGGAAAAGAGAAAAAAAGAATGAAAAAGAGGAGAAGGACAACAAGAGAAGAAAGAAAAAAAAGAGCAGAGAAAAGAAGAAAAAGAAAAAGAAAAAAAGAAGGAAGAAAGAAAAAGAAAGAAAAAGAAGAAAAAAGACAAAAGAAAAAAGAGAAAAAAAAAACAAACAACAAACAACCAAAAGGAAAAGGAGGAAAAGTAAAAAAGAAAAGAGAAAATGAAAAAAGAAAGGAAAAAATCACAACAACAAGGTAATTCCTACGACATGAACTACCGTTTACCCTGATTCACTTTTAAGGATACGTAAGCATGGCTCACGGTTCGGTCCCCATCAAATAATAAAATCCAAAAGCCCCACGCAAGAAACTGGGGGTAGAGTTAGCGTTGTTGTGAGAAATCTGATTCGGAAAGTTGTTAATTTAACCCAGCTTGAAGTGTTTGAGCCTTTGATTACCCTTTCTTCTCAAACCCGTCCAAAAAGCCTGCATTTACGGATCCAAAGAAAGACCCTGCTGATCAATCTTCAAAGAAATGCCAAGTAAGTAAGACAGAGTGTATCATGTCGGGGCAACACTCTGGTCCAAGCAGAAAATGGATGAGAGAGATAGACGTCTTTATGATGAAACCTCCGGCACGTATAAGGCGACGCGAGCTGAGAGAAATTGAAAATGAACGAGTTCTTAATTGGTGAAAACCTTCACGGAGCACCGTAAGGCGAAAGCGAAGTTGAAGAAACAGAACATGAGGAAGTCTTATTGTGAAAACCGCCTCGCAGGCACCTTAGGCGAAAAGTGAGTATTTCAAATGAAAAACGAGAGAGAGTCTGTGGGATGAAACCAGTTCAGGACACCGCATGATGAACGAAGGTTAGGGTATTGGTTGAAGAAATCAGGTTATGGAATTCTGGGCCAACAAGCTAGGGCAACTGAAGTTGGTTGGTTGACGGAATTCCGTAGTCACCGAGTATGACGCATGTTTCATGATTCAATAGTACCAGCTGTTCCACTCAATAAGTGGTCTTTTCCTTTTTCCTTTTAGTCAGTGT
Organism: Nicotiana attenuata; assembly: GCF_001879085.1. NCBI lineage: Eukaryota > Viridiplantae > Streptophyta > Magnoliopsida > Solanales > Solanaceae > Nicotiana > Nicotiana attenuata. The sequence goes on along the minus strand of NW_017670579.1, from coordinate 471,216 downwards.
CTGTTTTTGGATGTTCCTTTCCTTAAATCTCAAGGTCACTGATCTCTTTTCTTTTGGTCTGTTTCTTCTAACGATTGTTTCAATGTCAGTCTTGATTCAAAGAAATAAGAAAGGATTTCAAAGACTCACTACCAATTTCTTGAAATGCAAAGCAACGACAACGTGTGCTCAGAAATACGAAAAGATGCGCATGATTGAGAAAGTGGGATATAAGGAGTCACGGAAAGTTATCGTGGAATGACAGGTTGGTATTTCATGGGAGTGCAAAGCTTCAAAGAAAAGGGAGTCAGAGAGGTAAAACAAACGGTTTGGGTATGGACACTCGGTTCAGGGTCAATTGAGAGTTTGAAGTCATTCAGAAGTCAGCAGTCGGGGCCATTTCAGGGAAGCAGGTCGAAACAAGCACGACAGCGAAAACCTTCAGCACAGGATGCCTATCAAACTAACCACCATTTGTAAATGAACAAGATTTTCTTTGATTGAAATTAGGGGCAGCAATTTTCGTTTGTTCAGAGAACTCTCCGTAGGGAAAAGAGCCGACACCAAACCGGTTTGATCGTAAAACTTTCAGGACCTTCCTGAAAAATAGACGGCTTAGATAAATCTTCAAACAAATCATAGAGAATGTAAGTTGATTGCAAGAGTTTGCAGTTGGCATAGCGACAGGATTTCAATTAGGAGTTTGTCAGCGACCCCCTCCCTGAATATGGGAACAAGTTAGAAGATCCATTAGATTAGCAAGATGTAGCATAAATTCTGTTGTAGCGTAGTATGATTAAGTCTGTAAAAGTTCAGGCTTTAGGATTACGCTTGAGTTTGATTTCAGATCCGTCCTGGGATAATAGGATGTAGTTTAAAGACCCATCTAGATAACAGGACTTAGTACTTTAGAAGTTATAATTGGTTGTAAAATTCGTCTTTCAATTAAGCAGCATTGTCAGACCTCCCTGGATACATAGACTTAGCTTTCAAAAATTCCTAACAATTAGTTAGGATAGAATTGATCTTTAACAAGCTCCCCGATGTTGCACCCAGCCACCCAAACTGGGGCAGAAATTTTCTTTGTTTTGTCTATTTTTGTCGAGTTAGGACCCTGCTAGGCAAGGCATATTTCCATGATAGTTCAGCGTCAGGAGCCTGGAGAACACGAGCGCATAATCTTCATCGTTTCAGCCAAGTCAGCACGAGCCCGCCTGGGACGGAAAATAATCAAGACGGGACACATATACCATTTCAAGTCAGCAGTCAGCGAGCCCGCCTGGGAACAGAGGCATACTTCAAGTTTTAAGAAAGTCAGAGCCCGCTGTGGAGAACAGAGTATTAGCAATTCAAATTTTATTTTTCAAAATCTTACTAATATCCGGATTCAACGTGATGCCCAGCCACCAAACTGTGGGCAGAAAACTTTCTTGTTTTGGTCTATTCTGTCTAAGTTCGGAGACCCGCCTGGACAACCGAGGCATAATTTCGAGATTTCAGTAGTCAGGAGCCGCCTGGAGAACAAAAGATACATTTCAGTTTTCAGCACGTCAAGAGGCCCGCCTGAGAGAACAGAGGATACATTCGAGATTCAGCGAAGCCAGGAGCCCGCTGGAGAACAGAGGCATGCATGTTCAAAGTTTTTACATCAGGAGCCCGCCCTCTGAAGACAGAGGCATGGCATTTCAAGTTTGTAGGCCATCAGGAGGCGACCGCGCCGAAGACAGAAGGTAATTACTATTCAAATTGTAGTTTTCAAAATTCCATACTAATATCTGGTAACTGATGCCCAGCCCCAAACTGGGGCAGAAATATTCTTTGTTTTGTCTATTTTGTCAAAAGTAGAGGGCCCTCTTGGAGAAACAGAGGGCATACATTTTCTAGTTTAGCAGTCAGGGCCCGGCCTGGAGAACAGAGGCTACGATTTCAAGTTTCAAGCAGTCAGAAGCCCGCCTGTTGAGAACAAGGCATACATTTCAAGTTTCAGCCAGTCCAGGGCCCGCCTGCGAGAACAGAGTCATACATTTCAGGTATTTAGCAGTCAGGAAGCCCACCTGGAGGCACACGAGGCAGGCATTTAGTTTTAGCAGTCAGGACCCGCCTGAAGAACGAGTATTACAATTAAAATTTTAGGTTTTCAATTCTTACTTACCTAAAAAAAAAACAAACAAAAAAAAGTTAACGTAGATGCCCAGCCACCAAATGGGGCAGAAAACTTTCTTTGTTTTGTCTATTTTGTCGAAGTAGGAGCCCGGCCTCGAAAACAGAGCATCACATTTCAAGTTTCAGCAAATCAGGAGCACCGCTAGAAAACAGAGGCATACATTTCAAGTTTCACGAGTCCAGGGAGCCGCCTGGAGAACAGGAGGCATACATTTCTGTTTCTCAGGAAGTCAGGAGCCACGCCATGGAAACAGAAGCATACCTTTCACAGTTTTCAGCAGTTGCAAGGAGCCACGCCTGAAGAACAGAGGGAGTAAATTAAATTTTAGCTTTCAAATTCATATTAAGATCTGGCTAATATATTGCCTAGTTCACCCAAAAAACATGGGGCAGAACAATTGTTTCTTTGTTTTGTCCATTGTGTTTGAAGGTTCAGGAGCCCGCCTGAGACACGAGAGCACCACATATTCAAGTTTCAGCAGTCAGGAGCCCGCTGGAGATCAGACGGCACACATTCCAGTTTCAGCAAGCCAGGAGCCGCTTGGGAGAACAGATGACACATTTCAAGTTTCAGCACGTCAGGAGCACGAAATGGAGAACAGAGGCACACATTTCAAAGTTTTTAGTAGTCAGGGAGCCCCACCTGGAGAAAAGAGGCATAACATTTCAAGTTTCAGCATACGAGCCCGACTAAGAGAACAGAGCACTACATTTCAGTTATCGCACGTCAGAAGCCCGCTGAGAGAAGCAGAGCATACATTTCAAGTTTCAGCAATAGGCGCCCTCCGGTGGTAGAACAGGAATACATTTCAGTTTAGCAATTAGCGCCCGCCTGGAGAATAAGGGAATACATTTCAAGTTCAGCACCAGGCGGCCTACCTGGAGGAGAACAAGGGAAGTACAATTCAAAGTTTTTAGCCTTCAAATTATTTGTAATATTTGTAAGCATGTGATGCACCCAGCCACCAAACTGGGGAAAATTTTTTTTTCTTTGTTTGATCTTTATTTTGTTGAGTCAGGAATAAGCCCATTTGGAGAACAAGGGAATACATTATTCAAGGATTCAGCAGGTCACGAGCCCACCTGAGAGAACAAGGGATTACATTCCAAGTGCGAGCAGTCATCTCTCTCTTTTT